>NW_015387350.1:192587-244804 GCF_001527695.2 Protobothrops mucrosquamatus | reverse complement strand
TACCCGGTAAAACGCCCCCCTGGCCACAGCCGCCAACTGGTCTTCCAGTGTCAGCCGTGGATCCAGGAGGACGCCCAGACTGCGCTCCCTCTCTGAGGGAGCCAAAGTTTTGCCCCCTATAGTCAGCGATGGAGTCAGCTGACCATACCTGGGAGCCGGCAACCACAGCCACTCAGTCTTGGAAGGGTTGAGTCTGAGTCTGTTTCTCCCCATCCAGACCCGTACAGCCTCCAGACATCGGGCCATCACGTCAAGGGCATCATTGGGGTGGCCTGGGGTGGAAATGTACAGCTGAGCAAAGCCCTATCTGTGGGATGCAGGCAGCACACAAACCCACACACTCTCTGGTCCGTGGAAAAATCTTTCTCTACAGAACTAGTCCCTGGTGCCCAAAAGGTTGGGGACCTCTGCTTTAACAGGACTTAAATCCACAGGCCTTGCACTTGGTGTCTAAACAATACATTTTTAACTTTAAGAATATCTTGACTCCACAGGTCTGTGTGGTCCTATGCCTGAAGTATAAGGGTTAAAGCTACATAAATCCACACTTCAGGGGAGGCCTCTAGAATGAGGCCAGGGTAATAATAATAACAAAACTTTCTGGTATGACTGCATGTAAAAATAGACGGCTTACCTGTACAGTTTCTACAAGATGTCTATGGAGGCTCCACACCCATTTGCACTACTCAGGTGACCTTGAGGACACATATAAACCTCCAGGTGGCCTCAGTGACCCTCTAAAAGAAGGCAAATGAACAGCTTTCTGCAAGGAGTATAAATCCTTCCATTCCCCACCATCCAGTCAGAGCTGAAGAAGCTTCTTGGATGAGAAGTGAAACATCTTCAAAGGAAAAACAAGAAAGTCCAGTGCCTTGTGAAAAAGCACCTTTGGGACTTCTACAAAATGATTTATTATTTGAATTTATTTATTTAACTTTATTAGCCATCCAATTCCAATGAATTTATGATATGCATTATGGCTGTGCAATATTTTAGATTTTAAGGGATCATTTCTCAGAGTTTTATTATCATCATTTACTAATCAAAAGCAAATGACAAATACAGGTAGTCCTCAACTTCCAACCATTCATTTAGTGACCATTCTAAGTTATAACAGCACTGAAAAAAATGATTTATGACAGGTCCTCACTAATACTCTGTCTCCATTCCTGAGAACACATTCAAAACCTCTAGCTCACAAAAATACAAACAAGGTCACATTTTTTATATTTGAATCCCATTAAAGATTGAGTGAAATAAAGAGAATGTTAACTTAGATTGGTTATATATTATGAGGTCTTGAGAAGTGGAAAAACTGGTGGTCTGGAAAAGCTCTTTGTTAAAATCAGTGCCTGAACTTAATTGATTTCTAAATAAAGGCTATATCCACATAACATGCTTACCCACGGTTAATTAAACTATAGTTTTCCAAATTAAGCCCTTTTTCAAAGTTCACAAAATGCACTGAACTGTGGAATACTCCAAGGGCCATAGGTTGCTCATGTGTAATTTCAAATATATTTACTGGCTTGTGTTTGATCACAATAAATCAGTTAAGTCCTGGAAGACAGCTACTCTCTCTTCCTTTCAGCAAGAAAAATCTCACTGCAGGTTTCCATTAGGTATCCTAGCAGGAAGCTGTATATTACATTACCAACACCTGTGCAGAGTCTGACTTTAGTAATTATAGTTCAACAGATCACAATCATGCACACACACACACACACACACACATACACACAGAGAGAGAAAATTGTAGCAAGACAAGCATCAATTGCCCCTACTTCAGCTCTGCCAGAAGTAGCATCCCGAACTTGCTTTCTCTGACCTTGTTCATCTTGCTAAAAACAAGACACACTGCAGCCCATGTTCAAGGAGGAAGATTTAAGAGCTGCATGAGCAAATGAATAAAGAACCTTACTTGCCTCTATCAGATGCCATTGCTAGGATGATATGACTTCAAGAATTGCTACCTGCATTTACTTTATTTTTGTTCTTTCCAATACTTTTTCACTTATTTGATGAAGAGTCCTAAGTAAAAACTGTCATTCTTGAGCCTATTAAACAGTACTTCCCCCCAAAAAGCACTATATAAATCAGGGGTCCCCAACCCCCGGTCCATGGACCAGCACCGGTCGACAGCATGCCAGAAACTGGTCCGCGCAAATAAGCAAAGCCCCATCTGCGGGATGCAGGTAGTACAGGAAACCATGCCCCCTTCTCCATGGAACCGGTCCCTGGTGCCCAAAAGATTGGGGACCTCTGATATAAATATTTTCCAATAACAAAGAAATAACATATTTTGCTGAACATATAGATCCTGTTCATGGAGAAGCATAGTCCCTCTTCATCTTTCACCCAAGTAGATGCCACACTTTAATTCTTACCTACACATGATGTGAAGACTAGTGAGAGTCTAAATACAGTCAAGCTCAATATGCTACCGGTAAGAAACCATTTAGACCAGGAGTGTCAAACTCACAACGTCACGTGACGTGTCGTATCGTGATTTTTTTCCATTGCTGGCAATGGGGTGGTTGCAGTTTCGGCATGATGCATCCGGCCCACAGGCTGGCAGTTTGACACCCTGATTTAGACATTGATTCCGAACCTGCTGAGGTCAAAAATAAGGCCAATTCAAAGGAGGATATAGGTGGCAAGCCTTTCAGATAACATTCCCTTCTCACTTGAAATATATCACTGCAAATAAAAATTCTGTTAACAAAAATAATAAGTTTATGTATAAGTATATCATCCTGTACAATAACATAAGTTCAGGCAAAAAGCAGCTGTGTAAAAAGCAAAAACATTTAAAAGGCAAAAGAAAATGAAATGGGGGGGATTATGGATAATAGACCCATAATATGGTGCCCATTATTCAATTGCTTAAACTGCTCTGTTTAAATGTTCTTTCCCTCTTCACATTCATTATGCATCTACCTTTGACTGAAAATTTTTAAAAATCCTAATAATGAAATAGCTCCTCCACTTTATATTCTTCCATATATATGCCGACCGGGTGCATCATAAAAAAACACTTAATACATACATACATACATACATACATACATACATACATACATACATACATACATACATACAGAGAGAGAGAGAGAGAGAGAGAGAGAGAGAGAGAGAGAGAGAGAGAGAGAGAGAGAGAGAGAGCGCAAGCCCTGGCCCCAATCCAGCAACGAAAGAGCATTTGCGGGCGTTTGGTTCCAAAGAGAATCAAATGCCACAGATCCTGCTGACCACATCAGTCAACAGTTCATCCATAGTAGGTCAGATGGTTTTATTACTATTTTTCCTTGAAGGTTTTTCTAAAACAGTCTTGGCCAAATGTAATGTTTAATTTGTTGATAAAATGTTTCAAATGTATTTGAATACAGGGTTGCAAATAGGTTAAACTCAGTACAACAGGTGGTGGCTTAATGTGTAAAGTTTCATTTGCTCATGTTGCGCATGCGAACCCGTCCTTGCTGCCACCTGTCTGTTGAGTCTAAAAGGTTGACCGCTGTAGTACAATACCTGTTCATACAAGATATATAGCTTTTTATGTGAGACTCATACTGGGAAGGAGATTCCATGACTCAGCTGGTTCTCTCTTCCAGTCCCTGAGAAATCACTGAATGGGACTGAATGGGGCACATAAGGTGTTTCTCCTTCCTGACCCTTTTAGTACTAATAAAGAATATTTATAAATAGGGTTAAAATTAGAAGTCCTTGGTACTCTCTGAGCTTGGTGGGTTTTGTGCAGATTTGTATTACTCAGACTAGGTAATATCAACACTAGTGAGCAGTGGGGTTTACTGTCAGTTTATATTCTAGTTTCTTGCCCCTGTCAGTGTTGGTGGGAGTGATCTTAGAGGTTGTTGAGAGAGAGAGAGAGAGAGAGAGAGAGAGAGAGAGAGAGAGAGAGAGACTTGATCAAATATTGAGGAGAGGATGTTTTCTTTACTGCTATTGTGGGACATCTGAAGATACAAGAATCTTCTCCAGCAAGGGGTCACTGCTGAATTGAAGGGCTGCCCAGCCAACCTTAACTGCAGCCACCTGACTTCCTTCCAAAGTAAATTTGTAGTCTAAAAAAATCATAAGGTTATTCATGGATAGTGTCAAAAGAGAAAAATTCTGAGGATGTCTTAAACCTGGTCACCTGAGGTTTGGGAATGAGATGAAGGCAACAACATGAGAGAGAGAAAATGTTACAAAGCATCTTTTTTCTGTGATGAAGTACAAATTGAAAGGGGCCTTCATATTCTGAAGCACTTCCTCTTACTGATTCTGGTTTTACTGGAGTTTTGGCCTCCAAGTCATCTCCTTGATTGCAAGTGTTGTAAGATGGGTAAGCTCTGTGCTCTTGATTTACACAATGGATTTGGATAGGTTCCCATGATAGAGAGAATGATTACACCTGTTGTTTCCATGCAAAACAAAGTTAGTTTAATGAGCTAATTTGAGGAGCACACACTCCAGTTCCTTCTTTTTCCACAAAAGGAATATCCATAAGTCTTTGGATGCCTGTGTCAGTGCTAAATATCTTGTTTTGGCAAGTTGAAAAAGTGCAGTCACAAATCATTGCAAATAATTGTACTGAAGTTGGTATACCAGTCTGATATTCTATAATTATATATAATGATTTCAAGGTGCTTTGGCTGACCAAGAATCATGCATTTAAAAATAATGGCTTTCCTTGCCTTTTCTTCAAAATGTATTCACTTCCTTGACTGCCTAAAAGGCAATTATTAACACAAGTGCATTTTATAATTGGGTTTATTCTGACTTGTATGCTATTCATTAAATGCTTACAGTTAACCTTGTTAAGATCCCATTTCTTGGACAAAGAAAAACTATGGAAGACTAGTACTTGGTAGAGAAGTCATGAAGACATTGGAAAATCTACAAAGATCAGTATTGTGCAGGCCATTGTATTCCTGTGATACTCTATGGAAGCAGAAGTTGGAGTAGCAGGATAGGAAGAGTATTGATGCTTTTGAACTTTGGTACTTGGTGTTCCTGAAAATATCGTGGACATCCAAGAGCACAAACCAATGGATCATGAAGCAAATCAACCCACAGTTCTTACTTGAGGCACAAATGACACAGTTCAAATTATTCTACTTCAGACATATTATGTGAAGCTCTCTAGAAAAGACTGTAATGCCAAAAAGGTAGAAAGAAAAAGAAGAAAAGAAATAATCAATAGGAAGGTGGATGGACACTGTTACAGTGGCAATGAGGACCATTGGGAAACCTGAAGGAACAGATTAGTGATAGATCATTTTGGAGGTCACTAACAGTTGAAAATAACATGATTGAACATATGCAAATCAGTAAGGAACATTATTATTATGGTTTGTTGCACAGTTCAGAGTAGATTTGGCACTTTTAACTACTTACCGAGTCCTTCCCAAGGACCTGAAAAAGACAGATGTGGGTGTTTGGTGGTGTTAAAAGGTATCAGCACAGGATGTAAGCTGTTCCCCGTAAAACTGTCTTTTGCAATAGACTGATGGTGATTTTGTCAATGCCAATGATGTTCAAGAGTTGCTCCAGCTGTTGCACCCTAGGCACCTATGACTACTGGCACTACCTTTGCTTTCTTTTTCCATAGTATTTCTACTTCTATTTGCTGGTCTTTGCATTTTGTTATCTTCACCAGTTCTTTCTCATCTATGTTCCTGTCTCTATATACTGCCACATGCACTATCCAGACTTTTTTGTTTTTCTTATTAATAATTGTTAACACAATTGTTGGTATATTGTGTGGCAGGTGCTTGTCAGTTTGAATTCTAAAGTCTCAGAATATTTTAGCTTCTTCCTTTTCTATTACCTTCTCTCTTCTTGCTTGCAGGCAAATGGTATTTCTTGCAGAACTTGCTACTTCGTTATGCCATTCTTTGTGATCAATTTCTGCAATCTTCTTGCAGCAGCTTCCAGGTGGCTCATGAGCTTAGAACTTTGGGCTGACAATCAGCAGGCTTGTATTCCATCCTATTGCTGCCACAAGATGGGGTGAGCTCCCACCACAGGCTCCAGCTCCTGCCAATCCAGCAGTGGAAAGCGGCAACCACGAGTAGATTAATGGGTACCACATCAGTGGGCAAGTTCCCAGGGTCATGAAAGGAACCCCCAACTGGGTGTCCTTCAGGCAACAGTGATGTCACTGGCACTTTGGTACTTCTGAAATGGAAAAAAAACACCAGGTGGTCCATTGTTTCTTCAGCTTCTTTGCAGAATTAGAACTTGCTATCTGTTGCTATCTTCTCAAATCTGTCTTTGTATGCATTTGTTCTTAAGGCTTGATCTCATGCAGCCAGAATTAGCCCCTCTTTTTATTTCTTCAACTTTTTTGCTCTTGTTATTATCTGCTTTGCCTCCTATTATTCTAATGTACTGGCCATATATAATACTTTGTCTTCTCATGTCTCTTTTTCTTCGGTCTTTCTTGTATGCCAATTTGGTCTCTCCAGTATTTAGGAAACCTTTCTGGTATACTTTAGCTTCAGTGCATCTTCTTCACTGTCCTTTAAATATTCTTCCAATGCCCTTTTTTCTTCATCAACTGTCCAATGTACTTGGAGTATTCCACGCCCACCTATTTTCCTTGGTAAGTAGAGTCTGTCAACATTGCTCCAATGATAATGGGCATGTCATTATTTTTCTTCCCTTCTAAGCTTTTTCTTCAGTGTACTTGATGTTGTTAGCTTGAAGAATGCCCAGCTATTTGTAGCGATCGTCTTCATCCAGACATTTGATGTTATTTCCATAAAGCATTTTGATTCCTTCAATTTTCACTATTTTTCCCCATTTGATGGTGAACATGTCCCAAGAGTATGCGAAGTTGGACCTACTAATACTTTATTTTTTTTCCAATAACTGCCACCTGTCTCTATGGTATTTTGATCATGGGGGAGGTTGAAATTTCTTTACTGCCTCCTCTGCCAAGTTCCTATGAGAACTCAGATTCTGAAAGTGTCATGCAGGAATGGGAGACAACTGGGAAAACACCATGGAAGAAGGGGGGCAGGCTAGAAGGGAAGGTAATGTAGGACAAGGCATGGCAGAGCCTGGGAGTGGAGTCAAAAGAGAAATCAGCCTAAGTTCAATCCTTCTTGAATTCCATTAACCCTTACCTAGTGCCCAATTAGTGCTAACCATTGACTAGATTCCTGTGCATAGGCATGAGCAATAAATCAATTTAATTGGAATTTAACGTGTGGCCATAGGATTTAATGCCTGACACTACAGAAATATAACCAGATTGCAAATAATTAAATTAACATTGGGGGGGGAAATCACTTTTTTTTAGCAATATGTAAATTGCCCAAGCAGATTTGAGATGTTATTGTTCTTATTGCCATAGAATCAGTTTTATTAACTTTCTGAATTATTTAGCATAAAATCCTTTTTAAATTTGAATAATTAAATGTGTTTGTGGCTGTTTCTGCTAGAAATATTAAAAGACAACAATCCTGTGGCCTCTTCTACAATGTGTTCTTATCTTCTTGCCCTTGCAGAAATAATTTCAGAAAAAAATAATTCTGCTTTCATCATCAACTTTAAAGTTGATTTGAAAGGCCCATTTACAAACTGATGGCAATGGAGTAGAGTCTATGTTGCAGCTTCTCATCATGGAAAGTCTCTAGCAAATTGCTCCATTTAACTGACCTTTGCACTTACATTGTGCCGCCACAACCTCAATAAAAGAACCTCCTAAATATTTGATAAGGCTTTCCAATAGTTTCATTAGATTCCTTGTACAATTTGGCCAGGACATAATGTTCAAGGGGGTGTGCCATGGCCTTTCTGCTCTGAAGGATGGTAGGACAATAAAATAAACAAAGAATACATGTACCATTAACGGAGGTTTCTTAACTATGGATCTTTTTATTTTTTATTTATAGAATATACGAACTGTAAAAATTAAGTGACACTTCGACTAAATAACCACTACTAAAAAAATACCTCAACGACTTCCCCTCTTTAGTATATATAGTAATTCCGTATAATTCTCCGTTTTAAAGTAGAGCAATAATTTTTCATAGACATAAATGCAGAGGTAGAAAATCTATCCTGAATGAATAATTGTCATCAATATTAAGAATACAGAGCTTTCTTCTGAGGAGGGGGAGCGGGCTGAAGTAGAATTCAGAGGAGGATAAAAATAAGTGTTTCAGGGAGGATTAGAAGGCCCATATCTGGATCTCTTTATGTAATTTTATTTATATTTTTTTTATTTAATTTTGTACATTCAGCTGCGAATTGAGTTAAATCCTTCATGCCACAACCACGATCTATATTATTATTATTGCCACAATGTGGAAGTTGGAGGCCAGCAGACATTAGTCATAACAGAACTCTGTCCTTCACCAAGTATTTGCTACAATTAAGTTGTTTTGGCCAAAACCAGTTTCTGAACAATTTTCAGAAAAAAAAGAATTCAGAGTGCTCAAATCAGCATTGCTTGTAAAGTGCTGCATCATTTCATAAAGGCCATTAGAAATTCTAGTACAAATAAAAGATGCTGCATTTCTACTAAGAAGAAACACACAGCGATTGGTTTTACACATTGCTATCATGGGATTTGGCTTTTTCTCTGGTTTAACATAACACACTGAACTGTTATCATGGAATTCTCTGAGGCTTAATGCTACACAAAACCCACCTTCCCCAAGCTGGTGCCATCCTGTTTTCCCAACTGATTTGCTGGCTAAAATGTTTGAAGCTGCATTCTCATCATATGTAGACACTACCAGGTTATAAAAACTGCTACGCAAGACTAACAGACTGGGAGTCACTACTATTACCATACCTGGATGCAGCAAAGAGATACTAAGACCATCTATTTTCTGCCATGCAATTATTATCTGAATTTCTGCAGCACATATGGTTGCCCTATCTGTCAATAAGCTTCTGGGCATAATTCAAAATACTGGTTTTGACCTATAAAACTCTATATGATTAGCATCTTGAGACCTGCAGGACAATCTGCTTCAGGTAGGCCTTACCCATCTTGTATTCACATTCTATGGCATTATGCTGAGGGTACCTCCCTCAAAGGAGTTTTGGAGGGGGACAAAGATTAGTGTTTCAGAACCCTCTGAGTTTTAGAAGACTGAAAATGGAGGTATTCAGTAGATCGCCTATGAGTAGACATCTTCTCATTGGATACCTATTTATACTGGTTATAATTACAATTTCTGCAGGTGTCATTTTATTGAGTATTGTCTTTTAATATATTATGTTGATTTACTGATTTGTTTAGCATTTCTTTTCAATTTAAGTAGTTTAAGTTAAACTATGAGACTATGAGCCCTTTTGAAGTGTATAAATACATAAAAATGTAGAAAATAAATAAATGGAGATGATTGTTTCTTCCAATTTTTAACAAAATCTTCTGTTCTATGTTTAACACTGTTTTGGTATAAATAAACTGGAATTTAGTCATTGGAGCATTTAACAAAAGGAATGCTGCAACTTGCCTTCCTTTTGTGAAATGTGGACATTCTCTGAGAGCAATTCTGAAATTTACATGAGAAAGAGCTCCATTCTGACCTGCTTCTGAATAGATTTGTTTGTGATTACACTGTTAATTTCTTGCTTTTGAAATCTATCTCCTGAAATAAGAAAAATAGTCACAACTCTTAAGCTCAGTTCCCTGTACCATGAACCAAAAAAGATCAAACATACTACCTTGCTGCCGTGTACTCAGGTAGATGATGTAGAAAATAAGAAAAGAAAAGAAAAGAAAAGAAAAGAAAAGAAAAGAAAAGAAAAGAAAAGAAAATATGCTGGAGTTGCATTTGGGTTCATTACCCAGGTGAGAAGGAGCATCATCTTTTCTTCAGCTCTGTTTTGTTGGCTTCCTGTGTTCCCCAAATAATAATAATAATAATAATAATAATAATAATAATAATAATAATAATAATAATAATAATAATAATAATAATAAAAAGTTGGAAGGGACCTTGGAGGTCATCTAGTCCAACCCTCCTGCTCAGGCAGGAAACCCTATACCATTTCAGACAAATGGCTGTCCAGTCTCTTCTTTAAAACTTCCAGTGTTGGAGCATTCACCGCTTCTGGAGGCAGGTTGTTCCACTGGTTAATTGTTCTAACTGTCAGGAAGTTTCTCCTTAGTTCTAGATTGCTTCTCTCCTTGATTAGTTTCCATCCGTTGCTTCTTGTCCTGCCTTCAGGCGCCTTGGAAAATAGCTTGAATCCCTCTTCTTTGTGGCAGCCCCTGAGATATTGGAACACTGTTATCATGTCCCCCCTCGTCCTTCTCTTCATTAAACTAGACATACCCAATTCCAGCAGCCTTTCCTTATATGCTTTGGCTCCAAAGACGTGGCTGGCAAAATTATGGCAAATGTGTAGACCAGCAGTGCATTTACTGATCAGTCTTAATCTGATTTCACAGCAGGCCTCATAGCTTTATTTCTCCATCCTAGGATTAACTCAGTTTAGCTGCATACCTCACTGGAAAGCTCTTGCGTGAAGACACTGTTCGTTTATGAAATGATATTTCGTGATACCTATAATACTAATACCAAACGTTACGGGAGGTCTCCGTGTTAAGGTGGGTTGGAGTACATCCAATGTTTAAGTAGACCGGTGTCGACTTCGAAAGGTGAAGGAGTGTCACAGATTACAACGTTAAATGACGTTGTAATGTCCCGTTAAAGACGTTTAGGGACACTCTGCATTTGCAGGAATCAGCAAACAACATCTGTCGCTATTCACTGCGCTGCATCCGGCAGAATTGCAGGTATTTTTAATATTATCATCACTCGGGACCTCATGCTCTACAAATAAAAAAATGACGGAAAAGTCTGGCAGCTGGAATTCCTGCCTATGTTGCTGGATGCACATTAAATAAAGAGATTTGGAACTACTTGATCCTAGTTTATCTCCTTCTGAAAGAAGGGATTTAGCAGCAGTCTCCTCAGTAATATCTTCCTCTCCATTTTCAATTGGAAGCTGTCTGCTCAGGCTTGATCGCAGCAGTAGCTTTATGTCTTGCTAAGCAGTCAATAGCTGATCCCAGCACACCTCTGTTCTATATGTATTAATAGCTAACCTCTTGATACACAAAACTCTGATACTCTGTTTCAGCAAGTGTTTTAAAATGTACCAGGTGCATGCTAGTAGTCCGTAAGGAACTAAATGAATAGAATATTATAAGCAAAATATAAAGGAATCTTTAAGAGGGGTCAAACCCTCAAATGCACTATAAGGTCATGTATTCATTAAGCCCAACTAAAATATACAAAATAATGACTTAAAAACTACTGATCGTGCCAAATGCAGAATAGAGGGGGAAGCAACTTGATGATAAGCCACTTTCCCCTGAAAGTTTATGCTAAATCCTTCAGAACAGAGGATTAAGAAGCCATGGCTGACTGTTGAGACAAGGGGACGTAGAATGGCTGATCCCCCTTCCTCAAATTTGAAATTTATAATTCCACTATTCCTTTCATTTTAAGTCCTGAGCAAAGGAGAACATGGAAAACAGAAGGAAGAGAAACAGGACAGATTTTATATTGCTACAAGTACTAATTTAAATAGAAAGTTTAAACTGAGATAAAATACATCAGAATTCTTAGAAGCATGGCATTTCAACTGATCTGTCATTAAATAACATATATATTCTTAAAAGGGGGGAGGATGCGATGGCTTAGCAGTTAAAGAAGCTGAGCTTGTCAGCTGGGCAGCTAACAGCCCAGGTTTGAGATCCAAGTGCCACGCAACAGGGTGAGCTCCCATTACTTGCCCACCTAGCAGTTTGAAAGCATGCAAATGCGAGTAGAAAAATAGGTAGCACTTCGATGGTTCCGTGCACCACTGGCGTCTAGTCATGCTGACCATGGAAATCTCTTTGGACAATGCTGGCTCCCTCAGCTAAGAAATAGAGATAAGCACTGCCCCCTGAAACAATTAGACAGGGAAACCTTTACTTACCTTATTCTTAAAAAACATTTATGGATCTATCAAAAGATAGATATAACTAAAGAGTTGGTTCATATGCACTGTAGCTGTCACTTATGGAACTTCCTCACTCAACTGACATGAGAGAATGATATGTATAAACTTTGACAGCCAATGCAAGCAAGGCAATTAAGTGGCACCCAAAGTGATTAAGGCACCAAGCAGGAGACCGTGAGTTCAAGTGAGCTGGGTGACTTTGAACTAGACAATCTCTCTCAGCCCAATCTACCTCATAGGGTTGTTGTTATAGGGAAGATAGAAGGAGGAAATTATGTCATTTATATTCCACTCGAGTTATTGATAAAAATAATAAAAGCAAGATATTAAGTAAATTAATAAATAAAAAGAAATAATTAAAAACCACAGAGAGGCAGAAGTCACTCACAGGATAACAGCAGCAAAGGCAGCCAACCAAACAACAGAGGTAAGATGCATATACCTGAAATTGCCAAAAAGTGTCAGGCTAATATTCATCACTGGTCTGGGTGATAAAACTCATCAGATTTTACACACTTTGCAACTGCCATGGGAAATTCAGCTTAAACAGGAAATTATTAACATTGCAGCAGTTAGGAATAATTTAAAGCTGATCCACTTGTGGTTGTGGTAATGCCATGCAGACAAAGTAAATAAATATGTTGTCAGGACATATTTGTACCACGATTAAATGCAAATGAAGAAAGATCCAGAAAACCATTCCCCTACTTCAATGAGGTGAGAAAAACATTTGGCATTTCCAAAAGATGGCCCCAGCATATCAGATAGATTTAGAAGAAATAAAGAGCTTCTCTATTTTAGTATATTTGGTATATTTCAGGAGGGTCTGTTTCACAGTAAAGAAGTTAATGAAGTTCAAGAGATTGCAATAGCCTGGAAAATGAGTTAGAGAACAAAGTAAGTGGATTATTTAGTAGCTGGAAAGTTCTTTTTTCTTTTTTTAAATATTTGATCAGGTTGTCTAATTATAAAACCTTTTCCTTTAAAAGCTCTGAAGAAAGCAGCAGGTTCTATCAATAGAATCCCATATTAAAAAAACCTGCTTTGTCCATGTTTGCTTAAATAAATTGCAACTGCACTGTACATATTATATGGTAAGCCAATACCAGCAAACTACATTATAACTTAGTAAGGTGGGTGAAACCAATTTGGTTTTGTGAAACAAATATCAGGACTATTTAGCTTGTGGTAGCAGGAAGCTCCAAAAGAAAAGCTTCAATAAATGTTCTATAATTCACATTGCTCTAAGGTCCAGAATATAGCCTTGAAGTTTACTTAAAACTATAATATCTGCATTGACATAACTAAAAATGAGCCAGTATAATGTGCTCTGGTCTTAGCAGCATGTAAACAGCACAAATGATGCTGAGAAGAACATATTCTGCCTTTAGTTTGGCTATTCAAATATCATGTACTCCATTCTTAATGCATTCCATCTCACAAACTCCCTGCTGCTTGGATATGTTGAAGCAAATAAAGGGCTTAGCCTTTAGGACTCCTGTGGGAAGGGAATAATAAGCAGTCCATTTGTTGTGGCCTCAGCAGCTCAGCTGCCTCCTTTTGCCATGCAGATGAAAGGAATGAAGATATCAGAAAGGTGACACTCAGCGGTGTGAGACTTGACTCTTCATTATGGACTCATCAAGCTGTGGGATCGATTCCATTTTCCCACAGTTTATTGTAGTTCAAAGCTTGGTTAGCTTTAGCATTTCGTTTTCTAAGGCTCCTTGCGCTCTTAAGACAGACATCAAAGAGAGAGTGGTATTAGAGGGGTCAATGAAATACTTGGAAATGGCAACAGCACCTGTGAAAGTGGATTGCTCTATTCATTAAGATGTATAACAATAAGTCTTTTCTGGAAAGAAGCAGTTTAGAAATAGATGAGCTTGCCAACTTCAACAGAGGTGGATGGATTGTTAAATAGCCTGAAATGTGTTTTATGAAGATCTATTTGTTCAATAAAAACATTCATATTTCAGTGCTCTATAGCTGTTATTCTAATTTGCCATCATGATGCGAATCATGCAGCTTTATGAAGTGGACACAGACAAAATCTTTTTGCTGGGAAGTAATAGATGCATCAGATTCAGACAAAGCCCAAATTCAAATCTTGTGGATAGGCCTTCTAGCATGCTGGAACAAACCCAATTCAGTCAGGATTTAGAATTCCCCATAATTTTGCCCTTATCTATAATTTCTAAGACATTACGAGTGCTGCAACAATGTTCCTAGAAATTCATTTTCTCAGACACCTGTTAGGAATGGGGAATGTCAGAGAGAATATTGGAAGGATTTCAGGGTCTAGTAAATATCCCTTCAGTTTCTGTCAGTTAAATTATTAGGGCTGCACAGAATTCTAAGGAGTAGTTTGATTAGACATTATGATCAAATAACCAGTTTGATACGCTTTCGTGAAATAAAATAGGAACCCACTTCCCATGCAGCAAACGATGTCAGAAGGCTGTGTAAAGTACATCACAAATTTAGTGAGTTTTCTGATATTTCTGGGATTGTTATAGATGGGAATAGCAAGAAAACAGAGGAATCCATCAATTGGGGATGAGGACACACGCACGGTCCAGACTAAAGACCAGGCCATCACTGTGGACAAAAGTGTAGAAAAGGTTGAAATCCAGAAAAAGGTTTTTATTTCACAAACGCGTATCAAAGTTTCATTGCACTGAATTTCACTGTGACAGTTTGTTTCTTCTGTTTTTCGCTAATCAACATTGAGTACTGCCAGCAAGCTGCAACCTTGGCATCACCATGCCTGTCCAGAAGAGAAAGCTACTGTCTTCATTCTTGCCATCTTTGCCTTAAAGAGTTCCTTGAGGGACATGGGTGGTCTAGAACAGGGCTTTTCAACCTTTTCACCCATTGTACCACTTTTAGGATATGGCAATATCTGAGTACCACCAGTCGCCTAGCAAGGTGTCAAAAACTTGATGACCAAAAAAAAAAAAAAAGGAAAAAAGTGATAAAGTACAGGTAGTCCTCAACTTACAGCAGTTCGCTTAGTGACTGTTTGAAGTTACAATGGCACTGAAAAAAGTGCCCCCCAAGCCACAGCCGAGCAAGACACCTGCCTGCCCGCCTGGCCGCGTTCTTCCTCCTGTCCAAGGTTTTCATTGTTGTGAGCATTTCTGTTGAGGATTGGCAGCGGGGGGTGGGGTGGGGTATGTTTGGTTTTTATTCCCCCCCCCCCGTCTGCTGGGTGGTTGCAGCAGGTTTTGGTCACTTCACATGAACCTGGAACACTGTGACCGTCATAAATATGAATCAGTTGCCAAGCATCTGAGTGTAAATCACAAGACCCTGGAGATGCTGCAACATTCCAGCTGATCGGCGCTTCTTCTGGGCTCAGCAGAAGCACCAGGATCAGTGCTGCTTTCCAGCTGATTGATGCTTCTTCAGGGCTCAGCAGAAGCACCAGGATCAGGGCCGAGCTCCAACTGGAGCCTGGCGCTGATCCTGGCACTTCCACTGAGCCCTGACAGCCCCAAAGAAGCACCAATCATCTGGAAAGCGGCAATGATCCTGGCGTTTCCACGGAGCCCTGACAGCCCTGCAGCTCCAGCCATCTCTCACTCAGGCTTGTGCGGTGCTGCCACCGGTTCAGCTCATTCCCCTCCCCTGCTACCACTTTCCTAGGATGGTCGTGTACCACCTGCCAGATGCCAATGTACCACAGGTGGTACCTGTACCACTGGTTGAAAAGCCCTGGTCTAGAAAATCAAGACGCAATCAATCAGGTCCAAGGCAATATTTTAAAAAATGTGTGAAACTCTTAAAGTTATCTGGCTGAAACCTGGCAGGGTTAATGTTGTCTAAGGAATCTATTTTTTTTTAAATCCCATTTTACTCAAAAATGAAGAAACTGCAGGTACATTGGGTTTAAAGCAGATCTGTCCTAAAGCAGATTTATCCTTAAAATGCCAATTTACATTATTCAGTGTAATGACCTTTCTCTGTTAATCATTTTTCTAAATTGTATATCATATTGCTGCTCTTATGCAGTACACCCCCATATTTTCTGGTATTATTTATTTTCATTTATTTCTGCTCAGCCACTCATAATTGTCATTAGTAATTTATGTATATTCAAGTGTGTTCCTGTGTATTTAGCACAATCACCTTTGTTTTTTTATTTTAGTACATAATATAATCCTATTACTCAGGAGTTAAGTGCTTCCCATTTTTACGCCATGATCTATCTCACTGTGATAGGTCTAGTGAATCCTCTATAGTGAGGAGGACAAGATCGTCGTTCGGTGACAGTGAACATTGAAGTTCGGGGTTTTCTGGTACGAAGACCTATAGTCAGGAAGATGGTGTGCTTGATACTCTGAGAGTTGTACTGATAAGTTTAAGACATTTCTAACATTTCGGATATCTTCCCACGGTTTTATTAACGTTGATGTATGTCGTAGTGTCAGACCTTTGGAAGCATCACTGCTTCAGACAGGAAGGTGGTGCAGAGTGGTGAGAATGGCCGAAAAGGTCATTGGCAGTTCCCTCCCTCCCATCCAGGACATAGCACAGAAGTGTTGCTTGAGCTGGGTCCATAACATTATCTGGGACACTACACATCCTCTTCACGACCTGTTTTCCTTGTTATCTTCTGGGAGGCGGCTTCGTGGTATCTGTAGCAGAACATCCAGATTCAGCCATAGTTTCATTCCATACAGCATTAACCTTGTGAATTCTCAAGCTTCCTCCTTCCGTTATATATTCAAGATGGACAGTATTTAATATTTATTTGCTACGTATATGTAGGGGTGTGGGTCTATACATATGTTGTTCATAGTATGTTTAGGTGTGTGTCATGTATGTGTTTCACTTTGAGAGCGGGCAACTAAATTTCATTTTTGTTGTGTGCCGTTGTGCCCACAGTAAAAAAATGATCTTATCTATCTATCTAACTATTCAAGGTTCCAGAAACTGTTTATCAGGCAAGATGACTAGAAGCCAAATAAATAAATAAATAAATAAATCCTGGTGGAAAGTGGATTGTATGGAATGAAGCTGATATTTGTGCCATGGCTATACTAAGTTATACTAAGAGAGAAAACCACATGCAGGTTGAGGTTTATCAGGTGCAGAAGTGATACTGAGTTATACCAGACATTTTCCCGAAGTTTTCTGTAAAGACAAAACAAGTGACTAGAAGTTCAATTTCAAATAAGTTAAAATCACAACTGGTGGTGTGATGTTTGATCATAAATCCAATCACTGTTGTTTGTAAGTTATTTATGTAGCAAAGCATGTTTGTGATTCACACTAATTGTGACTCAGAAATCAGATTTAGTATAATAATGCAGTTTTGAAGAAAGCCCACTCTACTAAATCTGACAACTTGAAATTCTGTGGAAAAAGATATAATTTTTTAAGGATACACATAAGTTCTCCCTTGAACTGACTTGAATTTCTGTCGATTACATGGAGCCAGTCAAAGTAACTATATTATTGTTTAGGACAATGCATGCTCCCTCCCTCCCAAAAAGTGTAAAAAGCAGAAAATCCTGATAAACATATGAATGGGAGGAAAGAGAGACTCTGTGTGTGTGTGTGTGTGTGTGTGTGTGTGTGTGAGAGAGAGAGAGAGAGAGAGAGAGAGAGAGANAGACAGACAGACAGACAGAGAGAAATCTTTCATGCAATATATCTCCTCTCTAATGAAATGAAATCTCATTAACCCAAGGAAAATCATGATTTTGAAACTTGGATTACATATCCCAATTCAGAGATAGGATCTTATACATTTATCATTAAAGCAACCATTCTACCACATTGGAAAGTGGTTTGATTTCTAACAATTGTCCAGCTATTGAAGCTCATGAGTCTAGTAAGAAAAGAAGAAGAAAAAACATCTTTCCCCAAACTGACATTATTCATGCATGCTGGATTACATTTCCATCATCCCTTGGCTGAGGATGAGGGAATTGCAGTGCATCTAGGAAAGCCTGAATTAGAAGAAATAGCAAATCCTGGAGATGCTGCCCACAGAAAATGCTTTGCATTCCATTTCACAATGCAAAACTCTGAAACAGAAAGCTGTTGAATTTTGCTGATAACTGTTTGGCTTGCTTCATTTTATATCAAAATACTAAAATCACCACAACATTTACTAGAGAAGCTTGGCATCCTTCTTTACCTGACACTGCCAGGCTCCACTTTTAGCCAGAAGCCATGTGCGCAAATGGATGTATTGTGCAAAACCCTGCTGCAAAAGGAAGATGGCTAATTGCCTACAAGAAGAGGAATGTGATCAATTTGTAAATGAAAACCATTACACATGCAAGAAACAAATTCAAATTCATGATGTAATTAAGTGTTAAATGCAATTTAGTGTCATACAATTTTGTGTAGAAAGCAATTAACAGTTTTGTAAACAGGTAAGCTATTAATTAATACTTTGTTTCTAGGTAAGGAATTTGACAAAGTAAACCAATTTTTCAGGGAATTATAAAAACCTGGCTAAAAATAAATGAAAAATATATTTATCAGATGGATAGAACACTTTTTGTGGTCATAGATAAAAACAAATAGAGAAATGAAAAATGATGCAGCAACTGATCATTTACACTTATTTGCACAAAATAATCATGATACATAGATAAGACATTTCTCTAGTCCTTTTTATGTAAAATCTACTAATAAATTAGCACATTTCTAAAGAAACAATACTTATATTCACTGTATCCTGGTAATAGCTTTGTAACCATCCATATGAAGAGTCTAACCTTCTGATTATTATTAGGAGTTGTAATCAGAGCAATTGCCACTAGAGGATGTCCTAAACTGCAAAATCAAGTGAAACTTTTTCTCTACCAAAGATGAGAAAAATGAAAGTTTTCCAGTTCCTCTTATCAATAATGCAGTCCAATTTGTGACAGATTCTTGCAGCCTATTAGCAGGGGAAGGTGTTGCAGAAATACATTTCTAGCCATATTGTGTGGGAACAGTATTTTCATGTTTCTAAGAGGTTGACATGCTTGTTTAAATCTGATTAGCATGCTGTCATGCAGACTGACCAGTTCAACTTGCTGTTATAAGTGATATGCAGGAACAGGATCTATAATTGTTCTTATCTCCCTCCCATTCATTACTGGCCAAGGCAGCAGGCTGTGGCTGCCAAAAAGAATTTGACTCTCTCTTTCTCTTCTTTTTTCCCAGTTTTATTTGCAAGGTGATAAAAGAAAGAAACATAAACCTTAAACTGTTACTTTTTGAGATACAGGATACAGGTAGTCCTCAGCTTACAAATATTCATTTAGTAACCGTTTGAACTTACAACAGCACTGAAAACAGTTGACTGTTTTCACACTTATGACTGTTGCAGCATCCCTGTGATCACGTGATAAAAAGTCAGACACTTGGCAACATATTTATGACAGGTGCAGTGGCCAGGGGTCATGTGGTTTAAATGTTTTAAAGACCCTTTTACACTTTACACCATTTCTAAACATGTCACTTACTTTTCCCCAAATTTAAAAGTACCTGGATTACTTAGTTACAATTCGGCAAGCTCATCATGATGCTCAACTTTGTCCCACAAAGATTCAGTGTCTCATACTGTGCAATATTAGAAAATTCCATTTGTAAATTAAGGATTTCATGAATCACATCCCACTATTGCTTTAATATACTAATATCAGCAGAAAGGAGAGACTTTGCTTATTATTGTACTGAGGTGACCAATTTGGGGTGGGGGGGAGTGTGAACAGTTGTTTTTACACTTTTTAAAACAAGCCCAGGGCCATACTGCTAAAGGTATTGAGGCCAGGTCAAAAAAACTAATTTGTTTAATGTAAATTTAATTAGCCTAGTTAGCTTTAAGAACCTATTTGATCTTGGTTGATCTCAGAAAGCTAAATGAGGTCAGATCTGGATAAGACTGAGAGATTATTAAGAGACACAAAGCTGTAGTTTAGAGTAAGAAGTTGTGGAGGGGGCGGGGCAGAATCCTAAAAGAAAGCAATGGCCAACTTGTTTTCTTAAACAATCATCAAGTTCAACCTGAATCAGACTTTCTTAACAATTTTTAACAAGGTTGCATTTTATGTTTGCTAAGTATTTAATATATTTTCCTTTTAAATCTCACAAATTCAATTTGGTAGTCCCAAAGGTGCTTTTTTAGGAGGCAACTGGACTTTCTTGTTTTTCTTTTCTTTTCTTTTTTCTTTTCATCCAAGAAGCTAGATGGTAAGGAATGGAAGTATTTATATTCCTTGCAGACGGCTGCTCATTTGCATTCTTTTAGAGAGTTGTTGAAACCATTTGGAGGTTTACCTGTGTCCTCAGGGTCACCTGAGTGGTGCATATGTATGAGGAGCTTTCTTGGCTGCAGGATGTTTTCTGCCCTGTGTCCCGTCACTGTTGAAGACAGGTGCAGGCTGTTGGGAAAGCTTCCAAGAAGCTTCTTCAGCTCTGACTAGATGGTGGGGAGTGGAAAAACAAGAAAGTCCAGTTGCCTCATGGGAAAAAAAGAAGTCTGTGTTGTCGGCTTCTCAAACTGAAGCGCAAATGGTTCCTGTAGTCTGCAATGTTTTCTGTAAATCCATTCATACTCCCTCACCATTCGAAGGGTGGATGAGAAGCGAAACATCTTCAAAGAAAAACAAGAAAGTCCAGTTGCCTCCTGAAAAAGCACCTTTGGGACAACCATGACTTGGATGACTAAGAATCTCCACAGACATTTAGCTATGCACTTTGGGATGAACATCCTTTGAATGGTGAAGGAATTTTAAAAGGTGTTAAAACCCTGAAGCCCAACACTGCTCAGCACTGAAAGATGGTTCTGTCAGTTATAATAAGCTATTCTCAAATCCTGTCTTAAACTAGCAATATATTGTAAAATACAGGCCTGTATCCACATAGCAGATCTGATACATCAAGCAAATTTCTTTGCTAACCAGGTGCTTTTATCCACACACATTTCCTTCTAGCCCAATCTCCACCACCCCTCCCCAAAAGCTAAGCAGTGAGTAGACAGAAGCTATTGTTGCCCTTGTTCTTTGCATTTACACACACAGAGAGAGAGAATAGATAGTGATGGACAGGAAGTATTGAAAGGGGCAGGCATTCTCCTTTGAGGCCAAGACCTCAGCAGGTATTTATTAGTGGTCTCTAGTACTAGCTCCAGTACTTTGGGCATTCATCAGTCTTTTCAGACCTGTTGTTTCTTCTCTGAATAGCAGGGTACAAAACACTTGACATCATGTCTCCAGGGCAAGATGTGTGCCAAGCAAATTAAATACATTGATTTTTAGTTGCTGTTGAAGTAGGTGCTTCATAAGTCATATTTTTGCATTAGGACTATGCAAAATGTTTTTATTTAAAAAGACCTTTGTTGTATAAGTAATTTTAGTATGTTTTGATATCCTGAGCATTATTAAAAATGTTTAAGTATATTGTAATCACATTTAATTCCCTCACTGTTCATATTTTAATTAGCGGCCTCAAAGGCCTTCTGTTGATAGCAAGGTATAAATCTTACACAGAAAAGTGCTGGCACGGTGTTCTTTGTTTTTGGCATTATATTGTAATTCAAAGTGCAAAGCAATCTTTAAGCAGTTTTTTTTCTCACAGGTAAACATAATTACATGGACTTCATTCCTTTTTGGTTGTACAATAACCTATGCGTATGTATTCAAAAGAAACTACCACGGAGGATTACTTAAAACTGCAAACATGGATGCAGATAGGAAACAAGATGTATTAATAAATTCATGGGATTTACTTCTGAGTAAGCATTTGTAGAATTAACTTCCTTATTTCAAGTGAAGAAGTGAATATTATCAGTTCCTTTAAATTTGGGGTCATTTTCTTCCTGTGCTAACGAAAAACAACTAATCAATGTACATTTCAATATTCATTATTGCCTGAGTTAACAAGAGAAGGCCAGTGCATATTCTATATGGATACCTGTAGCCTAAGCTAAAATTGGCTGTTCATTCCAGATGAGTAACCATCCTCCTTTTCTGTTTGTAGCCCACCAAATCCACTACCTCAGCCTTTCTGGGAAGTATATGGATACACATATAGACATTCAAATTTTCTAGGATAAGATTTTCTTGTTATTCATCTACAAACCATTGTACACAGAGACCCTCAAGTGTTTCTTTAGGTACCAAGTGTTCTATTAGACAGGACTGTGCCCATGATGGTAATAATGTAAATTTATCTTTGTGTATCTAGTTCATCTCTCCCACAACTCTGTGCATATTCCAGTTCAAAGGACAATTTTATACTAGGATCAAAAGATTTCTCACCAACTTGGCTGCTCCTTGCAGTTGTTTGGAAAGCCAAGGGGGAATTGCAGAACAAAAAAACCACCTTCCTACTTCTGTGATTTCAACTAGCTCCTTAGCTATTCCTTCTCAGAAGCCTACATATTTAATGTAAGTTCCTCAAGAGGCTATTTTCCCCAACATGTTTGATTCTAAAATCTTGTTTAAAGACTATCAACTTCTTCTATAAAGGAGGTTTCCAATTCAGTACAATTCAAATCTTCTGGAAGAATGAAACAGTCCCCTGGCTCAAGAGAAAAGACAGACAGGCAAGAATGCAATCTCTTCCTCGTGGCCATCACATGAATGAGATTGAAGTGCATTATGGTAATGATTAAGCTGCTTTGCCATTGCTTCAATGCCAGCCTGTATGTGTGTCAAGAGGAAGAACATAAGGCCAGGTCTTTTTTATGCCAGGAAGTGGAACAAGGAGAAGCAATGTCATCTTCAATCCAAACTGCCGCAGGAAAAGAATGGTTAAGGAACAGTGAACAAGAATCAGCTACAGTACCTTCAGTAACCTGCATACAGTACACACTCGGTAAATGGAAAGTTGCTGTGGTGCCTATTAGAGCAGGGCTTTTCAACCTTTTCACCCATTGTACCACTTTTAGGATATGGCAACATCCGAGTACCACCAGTCGCCTAGCAAGGTGTCAAAAACTTGATGACCAAAAAAAAAAAAAAGGAAAAAAGTGATAAAGTACAGGTAGTCCTCGACTTACAACAGTTCGCTTAGTGACTATTCGAAGTTACAATGGCACTGAAAAAAGTGCCCCCCAAGCCACAGCCGAGCAAGACACCTGCCTGCCCACCTGGCTGCGTTCTTCCTCCTGTCCGAGATTTTCATTGTTGTGAACACTTCTGTTGAGGATTGGCAGTGGGGGTGGAGTGGGATGGTGTTCGGTTTTTATTCCCGGGTGAGGTGGGGTGGTGTTTGGCTTTTATTCCCATCTGCTGGGTGGTTGCAGCAGGTTTTCGTCACTTCACATGACCCTGGGACACTGTGATCATCATAAATATAAATCAATTGCCAAGCATCTGAATGTAAATCACAAGACCCTGGAGATGCTGCAACATTCCAGCTGATTGGTGCTTCTTCAGGGCTCAGAAGCGCCAGGATCAGTGCCAAGCTCCAGCTGGACTCTGGTGCTGATCCTGGCGCTTCTGTGAGCCCTGACAGCCCTGCAGTTCCAGCCTTCTCTCGCTCAAGGTTGTGCGGTGCTGCCACCGGTTCAGCTCATTCCCCTACCCCGCTACCACTTTTCTAGGATGGTCACGTACCACCTGCCAGGTGCCAATGTACCACAGGTGGTACCCGTACCACTGGTTGAAAATCCCTGTATTAGAGGACTATAATTTCAAAGCAGGGCAGGGTTAGCCATAGAAAAGTTCATTGGTCAATAAACTGTCTCTCACTCCATATAAAGTAGGCAGGATGACTAAAATAAACAGGCCAAATGCATGCTTCCAACAAACTGGGCAAACTACATAGATATCAATGAGTAGATTTCCTTGAATTCTGTATGTTAATTTAACTTTTGGGTCTGTTTAAATTTTAACACAAAGTTAAAGTGTTTTAACAAGAAATGTATGAGCTGCCCCCCCATGTACTATATCTTATTTATATTGGGGTCTATGAAGCACCTCTATCTACATGTTCTGTCTTCACTACACGTTACTCTGTGTGCAGCTTGACATGCAACTAGACCCACCTATTCTCCAATAAACAGACCATGTGTGTTGATCTGGATGCTTTATTAAAGGAACTGAGAAAAATAGAAATACATATAATAAAAATCCAAATACAAAATAAGCAGTATTGAGTTGCTGGTGAACATAACAATTAATAAATAAAGATGAATCTAAATCTCACCAGCAATGCTGTGTGTATGGGATGTGGGTTTTGTCCTCAGATGACCATGTGCCACAGATTAGGATAGATTATTCCTGATGCTTCTGCTTCCTTCCAAATGCTAAAGGAAATAGAGTCCGGTTTCCCAGGATGCACTTGTTCTGGGAGTGAGAGTTCATGGGTAGATGACTCTTAAATGGGGCTGGGTCAGCATCAAACAATTCTGATTGTATTTGTCCCCCCTGGCCACTAGATGGGGATAGAGAGCAACAACAATATATACATATACATATACATACATACATACAAATTATATGCTGGGCAAGACACTACATTTGAAACAGGCAACTAGTACTCTCCTGTTTCAACTCGTCAGTCCCACCAAGCATTGTCAAAGTCAAGAATTGTGAAGTTATGATCAAACTACCTTTTTGTTTCATTCTAATTTTGATGTTTAGTTAAAATGGATGAGAAATTCCACTGGCAACATAAACTGAAGCCTTCAAGATCAATACAAACCTAATGAATAGTCATTACTTGGTCCAAGTTTAGCATAATCAATTTTTGTTTATTTTAAAAATGCAAGCATTTCAGCAGGATAAACAGTGGGAGGAAAGGCCTACCTTACTGTTACAATTAACATCATCTTGTGAGCTCCTCAGAATTAGCATTGTGGGAAAAGCACATTAATTTTGTTGTCATAGAAGCCTATGGGATTATGCTTCATATTTGCAAGAATTTCTCTCTGCAGCTATGCAATGCAAAGATTTTTAAAAACTCATATTTATCATTTATCAATTTTTATTTTTTATTTATTGGTTTAACACCTTTTTCTCTTTTCATTAACCTTGTAAAAAAACTTCATTAAAACATAAGAAATGAAAATATAGGTTGCATACATAAAGTGTCACCAGCCATATGGTGAATCTCCTTATAAAAAACAGCTCTGCTTTATATTGAATCGACAAGCAATACCACTAGAAATTATTCTTCAAATAGAAAATTGTCCATGAAAACTGGATGCTGAAATATGCTTAGGTATTGTACAATAACAATGCTACACACAACTACGAACAAATAAAATGTAGAAAGGGGCTTTCATTTCTACAAGTTTGCATTTGAGGGTTTGTTTAAACCATACAGGCAAATCTTTTTTTAGTTGCATCTGATGAGGGAAAATACACATTCTCTAAAACGATTTGATGCTAGAAGATTCTTTATAGTGTCACAACAGAATAGAATGACTGAAAGTCATCTGCTTTTCTCTCCAAGTATAAAGCTTAAAAGAACAATGTGACCTGGCTATCTATCACCTTCTGCAAGAGAATTGGCTTTAGAGAGGAAGATATTTTAAGGGCATACCATTACTTACATGTACCAAAATAAAGAACAAGGCTATGTGATAAGATTGGTCAACCGCAGAAGGGCCTTAGTGTCAGATGAGGACAACTATCAGGCTTAAAATAGGAATATGCTTATTACAACATGTATTTAAAAAGTTTCTGAAGAAGACTATAACACTGGGAAAAAGAAGAAAATGACCATCTGAAAGTGAATGGACTCAGTTTTAGTGGCAATGAATGTACAGCTGTAAGACCTAAAAGACCAGGTTAAGGACAGGTCATGATAGAGAAAATTTGTCTATGTGATTATGAAGAGTTGACAACTTGATAGTGCACAATCAGTTTAGAAAGGATTTTGAAGCACCAAATGAGTCTGCTTCAAACTAAGCTTTCTTCCTGGTGTTGGTATGCATATATCCATAGAATTATTTTGACAAATATATAAAAAAAGTTTGCCAATGCTTTGATTTCCCAGTTTAGCATACAGTCTCTTTCCAAGTACTAGCTACATGTAATGCTGTTTGGCTTCTTAGACAAGATCAGTCAGGTGCCGTCCTCTCTAGAATTTTGTGGATATGTAGCTATGTGGTGGTGGTGATGATGGAATTTTTCTGGCAACCATGATTTTAATCATCCTTGCTGCAAAACCACTATAGAGGAAGTGAGTTAGATTGACTAGTACTTTTTTTTTCTACTTCCAACAGATGACTCTGTCTCCAAAACAACCTAAGAACAACCAACTTTGAAAAGGGGGGAAGGGAAGAGGTGGCAGAATATGTTTACATACAATAAGCTGTAAATCTACTTAACAGCAGGCAGCCTTTTCTTTAAGCTCCAGCCAAAATGAGATAGATAGTATCAGCAACTGCCAAAATGGTGCAGAATCTTTCCTGACATCTCTATTCAACATAGTGTACAGAACTGTTTAAACAAGTCAGTATCAGCATTTATTCAGTCTAATGCTGTTAAATCTTAAAATTGGGAATCTAATATGCTTTCTTTCTTAATAAAATGCTGAGACAGAACTTTCCATCTACCAGTTATCCTTGCTCTGCATGAAGTGAGGTTATCTGGATTCCTTCTAGTCTGGATTGAGCCTGGACAGAGATACTGCATTAGCCACCCTGGTAGATGATCAGCAGCAGGACTTAGATAAGGGAATATGCCATTCTTTGCCCACGTTCATATCTCAGTGGAGTTCAATACTATTATTCATGGTATCTTTTGAGGATTGTAGCACTGTATTACAGTAATTCCAGTCTTTTCTGAGTGGACAGTCCCTGTTGATGGAAGAGAGAAATCAAGCTCTTGGAAGTCTAATGTAGCATGCCTTAAGGCCTTAGGCCCTCTACTACATTCTTTTGAAAAGTAGGAGAAACCTTAAAATGCTGATTACAGCTAAATGCACATTACAGGCAGTTGATATGGCAACGGTCTTGACCCTGCGCCTGGAGTTTGTGTGACAGCAGAAGACAGAAATCACAGGATGATTCACAGCAAGAGGAAGATACTGTTCAAAAGTTCTTGATATCCAAGTTGTTCTCAACAGGATCCCTCTGCAATTAGTTTCTGCTAGATCACGGGTGTCAAACTTGCCACGTCACGTGACGTGTTGCGACATTTTGCATTGCCGGCAATGGGGTGGGTGCAGCTTCGGTATGATGAAACTGGAGGCAGTTCGACACCCCTGTGCTAGATTATTAGGTGGAGGCTGTGATCAGGAGCCCTTGACCAGCTTCAGCTAGTGCTCCAGTTTTGATAGGTTCTGGCAACAGTAATTCATATTAACTCACATATGGATTACTGCAATTTGCTCTATATGGGCTGCTTTTGAAGACAATTTAAGGGGGCCTATGGTGGCTGCTATGATTGCTGTCCTTGGCTGTCACTATATTATTTGACTGGCTTTTCTTTTTTACTGATTAGTTTTGTCAGACACTCAGTCACTATTTCTGACATGAATAGCCACAGAAATTGATTGGAGAGGTAGGAAGCTACAGGTGGTTCCTAAAACTAACTGCCTGCATACTGACCAGTCAGAATCAATGGTAGAATAACACTGCTATGTTATGAATCACAGTGCTTGATAGTAGATTTCTGGGTCCATTTCAAGCTTAAATTGTCTCCTATAAGTTCTTAGGATTTGAGCGTGTGCTACTACTGGGACTGACCTCTTCCAGTGTATCTGTCTACCCACTATGCATTAGCCAAAAGAACATGCAGCAAATTGTCCTCCACCCAAGATGTTAAGAACAACCCCAACAAATCTCAGTCAGAGCCCCCTTGATCTAGAATAGCTTCCTATCTTCTAAGATTAACATGTTTCCCATCCCTGGTAAAAGTTTAGAAAGAGGGTTGTTGTTTTTTTCAAAATTCCTTTGCCATGTTATTTTACTGGAGGAAATTGCTTAGTTGGGTTCAAAAATATTTTAGCAGCATTATTCAAGTAAAATCTTTGGATGAGGTGGCATACAAACATATGTATGCCATCAATAGTCAATAAAACAATCCCAGTTTTTAACATTTTAGGGAAGAATAGATCAGGAATTATAGTTTCAGGAATTATAATTTCAAGAATAGCCTTAGATGAAAATCAAGCCAGCAAAAATAAATGTTTGCATGATAGTTTCTTAGTATCCAATCTGCTTTGAAACCCAATAATTACTTTCCATTGTTAAAAAAAAATATCCTTGATTCTTGATGCAAGCTTTAAGTTAGAATTCATCTTTTTTAATGGAACTTAAAAGCACAAACATTTTATCCAGGATGTATTTTCTATTTTCAGTTCTTCTTGTGTTAGTTACATAATGTTCTTTTGTAGCATTATTCTGCAGACTAATGAAATAATATAGACTAGTCCCTTGACATCACCACTGTTAACAACTGTTCTGGGAAAGGGAAGAGAAGAGAAAATGCTATAATCCATTTTACAGTAAGGATTTGATAACGAAAAAAAAACAATAAAAGAGATTTGGCAACAGCATTTTAAAGGGTTTAGAATAGGCAGCAATCAATCCCTTAACAATGGTTTCATTTGTGCAGTTGTGTGTAATAAGCAATGATGGCCTCGCCTCTCTTGTATGTTTTACTAACAGTAAATAAGATCTGTGGGCTTTTCTGTTATCTTGTATACAAACAATCAAGTCAGCACTTCTTAGTTTAATATAGTTGAAAAATCACTTGAGACATTGATAGCTAACCATAGAATGTAAAATGAAATAAGCTAGAAGAAAATACAACCATTACAAATTTCCAAAGATCTGCTTAATTGTATTTATGTTACCCATTTACTTTAGATGGAACAGTTAAAAAGCAAATTATTAAAAATAAGCAACCCAAAAAAACCTGCTCCAAAGACAACACCTATTTTTTAAGATGTAAAGAGCACTTGAAAGGGTTGTTTATCTAGCTACAAGAATCTGTTCAGAAACCATTTTGTATTTATATATATTTGGTAATAAACAGATTTTTAGTTTTTGAATGTTGCATTTTGGTCTGCAGATGTAGACCTCAATTTCTAGGCCTAAAAAAGCTATTCCTGAGTCTCAAAGA
This sequence comes from Protobothrops mucrosquamatus, assembly GCF_001527695.2. NCBI lineage: Eukaryota > Metazoa > Chordata > Lepidosauria > Squamata > Viperidae > Protobothrops > Protobothrops mucrosquamatus. The sequence goes on along the minus strand of NW_015387350.1, from coordinate 215,771 downwards.
CTCTAGTAACCATAGGGCACAAGCAAGGGAAATGTATGCTACTGCCACATCTCACAACTGTTCTCACTTTGTTAATAAAATCTTTGCAAGAGCCAAACTTCATAGCCAAAGCAATTATTTTTCTTGCAAATCCATTATACACATGCTTACTACTGAGTAGGATTTTCCTTGTTCATTCATTCAAATAAGCAGAAATTCTGAAAGGGTTTGTTAGTGTGGACAGGAAAGCAAGTAAGACACTGTTCCAATTAATTTAGTCCCAGCTAACTAGTAGTAGGCCACAATAATATAACTGAGTCAACAATTGGCCATCACATTTTCCAGGATGTTAGTTTGCTATTATCTCAGAAACCCTTGCAGCAGGAAAGGGGCTTAAAGGTTTTATCACATCACTCACCTCTTCTCAACTGGCCAAGCTAGCAGGCCAGGTTTTCATAGAATTCTATAATAAAAAAATACCAACTTGTTTCAGCTATTCTTTTTCTTGAGCGTACTAAAAGGGCAAAATAGGACAATTGATTTTGTTTAGGTGTTCTTACACGATCTCTGATTTTGTGGATTAACTTTAACTCTGTGCAAGAGCTCTACTGTGGGCTTATTCTATTCTAGTTGGTTAGATCAAATGACTTCCTATCAATCTTTTCTAAACTCCCCACATTGTCCTATTTAAGTGGGAACAGGGTCAAAATGTTTGAATGGTCCCCACAAATCCAAAATGTCCAGCAAGAGAGTATAGCTTCCCATTCAATTTTACTTAAGCCATTGCTCCAGGCCTGCTCCTTGAAAAAAAAAAAGTATTACTCATCTATGGCTTACACAGCAATCTAAGTCAAATATAGAGTACATTCACTAGATTACATTCCTGCAACCTTTAGTAAATATGTTTTGAGTACAGAATTCTGTTTCGTGCCATTTGTCTGTACTCCTTTAAACAAAATATAATAGCCCCAAACAGAAATTGAAATATATACATTATTTATATGCTGGCTAAATGGGGAGGGGGAGAGACTTTCCTAACCTTTTGCGTATGCTGCAAAAACCAAAGAGGCATTAGATAACACCAAAGAAATACAAGCTTCAACTCTGTAAACCTATGACTTAATATTTTCCATTTTGTCCTTGTTTCATTTCACATGCCAGATGCTCAGTGTGCATGAATAAGAACAGTATTCTTACTTGTACTAAACCAATCAGATGGACTATGTATGTACTGACTTAACAAAGTACAAACATGTTCATATTCCCATTTATCTGTTGAATCTGCTAATGAGATTTATCTGATTAACTGTTGGTATAATCCACCCATAGTCTCTTTAAGCAGAGGCTGATTCATGAAGACCATTATACTGGCAGCCATTATGAAGACCATTGTACTGGCAGCCAAAATAGATTTTATCATTATAATGTATTAACTTGACTCTAAAATTTGAAAACACTTTATTGACTATGTATTTTGAAGATACTTTCACTATAAAAGTATATAGCTACCTAGATACCTAAGTCAGTGGTGGGATTCAGCCAGTTTGCACCAGTTCAGCAGAACCAGTAGCTAATTTTTTGTTGCAAAGGCCCAGAATGGACTTCCAGAAGCGGCATCCACAGAGATAACCAGTTTTTCACATATTTGAATCCCACCATTGACATAAGTGTATAAAAGTGTATAGATGCCTAAGGAAAAATATGGTTACACTGTTTTGTAATAACATGAAAGGATTGCCAAATGTTTTAATTGCACAGGTCTCTTTCAATGGGGCCTACAGCACAAAGAAATGGGGAAAATCCTATAGAACTATTAGTATAAGCATATTTTTTTAACACAATGCAAGTTTGTTTATAACATTTTCAACATAAATGCTGAATGCTCAGCATTTTAAAACATTAGATGCTTACAAGTAATAAATACATAGAAAACATTTTTAAAAATATGAACTGAGAAACTGACATCTTCAGACATTTTGATTGAATTTAAAAAAAAAGCACATGTACAGGCCCATCCGACATTTAACAATGAACATCTGAATGATTCAGAGAAGAATTGGGTGAAAGTGTTGTGATCAGATGAGACCAAAATTGAGCTCTTTGGCATCAACTCAACTTATCGCGTTTGGAGAGGGAATGCTGCCTATGACCCGAAGAACACCATCCCCACCGTCAAACATGGAGGTGGAAACATTATGTTTTTTTCGGGGGGGGGGGGTTCTGCTACGGGTACAGGACAAGGGATGATGGACAGGGCCATGTACCATCAAATCTTGGGTGAGAACCTCCTTCCCTCAGCCAGGGCATTAAAAATGATGGGTATTCCAGCATGGCAATGACCCAAAACACACGGCCAAGGCAACAAAGGAATGGCTCAGAAAGAAGCACATTAAGATCCTGGAGGGGATCTGCAAAGAGGAGTGGAATAAAATCCCTCCTGACGTGTGCAAGCCTGGTGGACAACTACAAGAAATGTCTGACCTCTGTGACTGCCAACAAGGGTTTTGCCACCAATAAGTATTTGATCCCTTCGCAAAACATGACTTAGTACAAGTCATGTTTTGCGAAGGGGTCAAATACTTATTTCACTCATTAAAATGCAAATCAATTTATAACTTTTTTGAAATGTGTTTTTTTGGATTTTTTGATGTTATTCTGTCTCTCACTGTTAAAATAAACCTACCATTAAAATTATAGACTGAACATTTCTTTGTCAGTGGGCAAACGTACAAAATCAGCAGGGGAGCAAATAATTTTTCCCCTCACTGTATACTGTATTAGTTACCATCATGGCTATTTATATTTACGAGAATATGGCTCAAATTAGAAGCTTTTAAATGTTAGTTTATTGCAAACTGAACCAGCTACACATTCTTGACACAAGGTTGAACATGAAACACAAGGTTTTGTAATATTACATTTTAACAGAATACAATAACATATATATGAAAATAGTCTACTGAATGTACAAATTTAAAAGTATGAAAATACCGATAGACTTTTTTGTTTCATTTTGGATACACAAAAAACTTTAATAAACTCAGCAGCCAAGACAACAAATTATTTCACAGTGTATTTTTTTAATACTATCAAGGAACTTCCACAAACTCTTTTCATTAAAGGCAACTTCACCTGTCAAATTCTATATATTTGGAGAGGAAGAGAGAAAACATGAAGTTCAATTTGTTCCACTTTATTTACATAAACTTTTACGTTTGGACCAGGTACCAGTTAATTACATGCAGACTTGCATGAACAGACTTGAATTTCAGCAAATTGGAGGCTTAACAAAGCAAATTTTCATGGTTTATACAAAATTAATTCGGTTTATACAAAATAATTGTGCATCACACATTAAGAAACATTAGGGATAAAAGTTATTAAATAATATTTCAATCTACTAATTTCAATTAGTGGAGAGGGAGTAGAGTATCATATTATGATTAATACTTAAAGACAGGTAGGTCTACATCAGACATGTCAAACACAAGGCCCGGGGGCTGGATGTGGCCCGCGAAGCCATCATGGAAACAGTGAGGGAACGGCCCCCGCTGCCATGGCCCTGCCCAGGCTGGCCGGAAGCCAATGTACAATTTTGTGGTGGCCATCTATGCTGAAACGCATTCAGTCTTAGCTCCACAAGGCCGTCTAGAAACAGCGAGGAACTAGCCCCTGCTGTGTCGGCCCCGCCCCCTGGGTACATGCTGGGGAGGTGTCACCCTTTGTGAGGAATGAAGAAATGGACCATGCCTCGGCACTTGCCCCGGTCCCACCACCTTCTGCCAGAGACCCTCAGATCTGTCCCACTCCTGCCCAGGCCCCCACAGGCACCCTTGATGCGAATGATGTAGAGCTGGCCATGCCCACCCAGTAGGCCACACCCACTCCATCCACACCGACCCAGTAGGCAGCACCCACCCTGGCCACACACACCCGCCCCCCCGAGGGCAACCACAATGCTGATGCGGCCCTCAATGAAATTGAGTTTGACACCCCTGGTCTACATGGGGAGTGAAAAATTCTTAGAAAGATCGTCTTAGTCGTTATTTCCAGAACTACCAAGAATTATCCTGCATATGCCTTGTGCGCTTTTTTTTTGTTTTTACAGTCTACTAGCTTCAATAGACTTTAGCAACTCAGTCACCTATCATCTTACATGCTAAGATATTTCTAGATCTCACAGGTACTACTTTTACATCATACAAATGTTTTTCTTGTTCTACTAAAAGAACATGTGGGAATGTGATAAAATGCTTGTACTACAATTGGGGACCCTTAAAGGAACATCACTGGCCACATATTTTGCAAAGAGAACTGGAAATGTGTAAGTTTGCTTATCAACATGAATATACATTTAACCGGAGCAATATAGTCCATAACCTGGAATTTCTACATTCTTGAAATATTGCTAAATCAAATTTACAAGAATTTGTTGTGCCAATGTCATCCAAAGCCAATACCTGAAAAATTGAAGAGAACCTGTATTCACTTTAAAAGCTTTTGTTGAAGAACAACCTCCAATTGAGAAGCCAGACACAATTTTATGATAACCTATTTGTCTCTTTGTACTAAAACATCTTAAGGAATAATAAAATTACACTAATTGCAGTTTGATTTATATTGGACTATATTCAAAATTTTAAAAAAATATGCTACAAATCATGCAGATTGTATCTTAAATGGAATAAGCATACAACATGTTAGTGACATTATTCATTACTAGTATTTCTATGCACTGCCTTGTCCTGGCAGTCTAATATCTATTTTTCTTGTCATGTTTAGAACTATGGAACACAGATTTTGCTAGTTTTTATCCACTGTCTAAACCAGGGGTTAGCAACCTTAAACACTCAAAAGAGCCACTTGGACCCCTTTCCCAGAGAAAAGAAAAACACTGGGAGCCACAAAACTTGCGCACGCGAGGGGGGGAGCTTGATTGCAGAGTTTAATTAAAAAGAAATAGAGGCTGCTGTGCATGAGTTCTCTCTCTCCCTCCCTCTCTTTATCTCCCTCCCTCTCTCCCCCCCCTCCCTCTCTCCGATCTTTTGCTCACCTGGCAAGCTGGCTTCACGCTGTTCAGGTACAAGCTGACACACATTCTTATTGGGCTGGCTCTCTCCTGTCCTTAGTCTGCCAGTCTTCTTCCCCCACTCAGAGTGTGTGTGTGTGTGTATGTATGTGTGTATGTGCGTGTGCGTGTGTGTGTGTGTGTGTGTGTGTGAGAGAGAGAGAGAGAGAGAGAGAGAGCGCTTCTGCTTTCTGCCCAATAAGCTTGTCAGCTTGTCCGAGAACAGCATGAGGCCACTCTTTTTTACACACACACACACACACACACACACACACACACAAAGAGAGGGGGAGAAGGGAAGCGCAAGTGCCTCTCTCTGTCTCTGTCTCTGTCTCTCTGCAAATGGCAGAGGAGGCTGGGAGCCCCAGGAGAAGGCTCAAAGAGCCACATGCGGCTCCGGAGCCGCAGGTTGCTGACCCGTGGTCTAAGCAGTAGCAAATGACATTCAGTACGGTAGGACAATAAAGAGCACATCATACCATGATATATATATCAGAAATGAAAACTTTGTCATATATTCCCCATTAGGTTACTGAAATGTTCATTATGTTGCCTTATTAAAAATAGGATTCTAGCAGTGTATTATTTTTCATTCAGTAGTGACATCAAACACATTTACCAGAGCAAGCATCAATTTGTAAGAGAAAAGAATACTTCTGTCAATATTTTTTCTAGCTTTCAAGAAATTAATTAATTATGACATTGTAGAATATTTTACATGACAAATCATCTCCCAAGGTGTCCCAGATTTATTCCCATACATTTTGAAATACTATACGAATAACTAAAATAGGAAAAGTATTAGTTACATTTAATGGATGAATTATGTAAACATAATTTACATAATCCACCTATTAAATGTGACTAGTAAACATAGTTAACATAATCTAAACTTTGACTGATTTTCTGTAGGCCTGGCTTATGACCAGAAAACTATTTTCCACCTGTCCTTGAAGTGTGATATTTTTCAATACACAGAACACACAGGTTTCTACTTTGTATAAAGTTTTTTTAACCCCCCCCCCAGTTGAGCGCTATATTTATCATATTAAAATGTAATCCACTCAGAATAAGTCAACATGAAAAGCATGAAAAACTGAATTATTGTATCTACCCTGACCACAGATTAATAAAAGGTTGTCTGTTCTGGCACTAAACCTGTGTGTTAAGACAATATTCTCTGGGTACTTACACTATACAAAATAAGGAGAAATATGCCCCCGCCCCAAACAAGAAGTATTTTTTAAAAAAAAGCCATAACAGAAAACAAAAATATATCCCTTTGGAAGTAGCATAATTGAAAACTGAAAGATATCAGTATCGATATCCTTGATAATAGTGCAAATTCATCATTACGTAAATGTAAGCAATATTGATTTCAATGAGGCTTACTTCTAAGTAAGTATATTTGGCAATATCCTTATAATTTCTTACTTCAAAGCTTANCTCCCCCCCTCCCTCTCTCCGATCTTCTGCTCACCTGGCAAGCTGGCTTCACGCTGTTCAGGTACAAGCTGACACACATTCTTATTGGGCTGGCTCTCTCCTGTCCTTGGTCTGCCAGTCTTCTTCCCCCACTCAGAGTGTGTGTGTGTGTGTGTGTGTGTGTGTGTGTGTGTGTGTGTGTGTGTGTGAGAGAGAGAGAGAGAGAGAGAGAGAGAGAGAGAGAGAGAGAGAGAGAGAGAGAGAGAGAGAGCGCTTCTGCTTTCTGCCCAATAAGCTTGTCAGCTTGTCCGAGAACAGCATGAGGCCACTCTTTTTTACACACACACACACACACACACAAAGAGAGGGGGAGAAGGGAAGCGCAAGTGCCTCTCTCTGTCTCTGTCTCTGTCTCTCTGCAAATGGCAGAGGAGGCTGGGAGCCCCAGGAGAAGGCTCAAAGAGCCACATGCGGCTCTGGAGCCGCAGGTTGCTGACCCGTGGTCTAAGCAGTAGCAAATGACATTCAGTATGGTAGGACAATAAAGAGCACATCATACCATGATATATATATCAGAAATGAAAACTTTGTCATATATTCCCCATTAGGTTACTGAAATGTTCATTATGTTGCCTTATTAAAAATAGGATTCTAGCAGTGTATTATTTTTCATTCAGTAGTGACATCAAACACATTTACCAGAGCAAGCATCAATTTGTAAGAGAAAGGAATACTTCTGTCAATATTTTTTCTAGCTTTCAAGAAATTAATTAATTATGACATTGTAGAATATTTTACATGACAAATCATCTCCCAAGGTGTCCCAGATTTATTCCCATACATTTTGAAATACTATACGAATAACTAAAATAGGAAAAGTATTAGTTACATTTAATGGATGAATTATGTAAACATAATTTACATAATCCACCTATTAAATGTGACTAGTAAACATAGTTAACATAATCTAAACTTTGACTGATTTTCTGTAGGCCTGGCTTATGACCAGAAAACTATTTTCCACCTGTCCTTGAAGTGTGATATTTTTCAATACACAGAACACACAGGTTTCTACTTTGTATAAAGTTTTTTTAACCCCCCCCCCAGTTGAGTGCTATATTTATCATATTAAAATGTAATCCACTCAGAATAAGTCAACATGAAAAGCATGAAAAACTGAATTATTGTATCTACCCTGACCACAGATTAATAAAAGGTTGTCTGTTCTGGCACTAAACCTGTGTGTTAAGACAATATTCTCTGGGTACTTACACTATACAAAATAAGGAGAAATATGCCCCCGCCCCAAACAAGAAGTATTTTTTTTTTTTTTCGGTATTGTCTTTTGTTTTTATATAGGGAAACCTTCATCGTATTAACTTTTGACTTTCTATAGTCATAGCTATAGGAACTATTATCACGTTTAAGTAGTAATGCATTTACATTCGTTATAACTAAAGTTACTCCGAATGAAGATTCATTCATATAAACCGTTATAGGAATATTAAAGAATGAAGTTTCGAATAACTGTTAATGAAAATATTGTATCTTTAGCTTTGTTCAATAATTGCATGCAATATTCTCTTACACCGATCTCAGTTTCAATTCAGGATAATGGTACTCTTTCAAAGCATGTAACAAACCAAAAAGTAATGGTAATTAAAAAGCAATTTCCTCTCCAGAGAAAGTCAAATGAAGACAGTATGAAAATGTTCACATATTTTATTCAAAGAAGCCCAACAAGAAGTTGGGTAAGTTTTTAGAAGTTATCAGAAACACAATCAAGTTAGCTTGAATCTGGTATCCAGAAAAATTAGGTTTGTCATACTATTTTTTTTTAAAAGGATCCACTAGTCTTTTCGTTGTTTGTTTGTCCAGGATATTTGTACACCTACCATGACACTGGCAGTAAGGACCATAGGAAATGTTTTTTGCTTAATACCCAACTTTGATCCCTACTAATAAAGCAACTCAGGTATCTTTTATGAATATTGCCTAGGTAGACAAAAAGAAAGAAAGAAAGAAAGAAAGAAAGAAAGAAAGAAAGAAAGAAAGAAAGAAAGAAAGAAAGAAAGAAAGAAAGAAAGAAAGAAAGAAAGAAAGAAAGAACAATTTACAGAACAGTGTTAAGGCTTTGCTAAAATAGCCTAGACATGGAAGCTCTAAGGCACATTTTAGTACATTCACATTGCTGATAAAAGAGAGAAGCAAAGTACACATTCCCACTCCACCCCCACAAAAACCCTACTAAAATGCTAGCACTGCCCACTGACCTGTTACTCGTCAGGTGTTGATAAAAATACTATCTGCAGTATCAGGTTTTGTATTTTAAAAAAAAGCCTGATTTTCACCACTGTTTATTAAGACCAGCAGTTCCTTCAAACATGTCAGTATTTTTTAATTATTACAAAACCTGGATTTATGAGTCTCTCACACACGACTGTCTCCTGTGGTTTTTGGAGGTAGATTAACCGCTTTGTTGGACTCCTTTTGTTTTTCAGCTTCATCAATATTGGTTTCTTCTTCTTTTCCTTCAGCAGTCTGCTTATCCATTGCCTCCTGCTCTTTTGCCACTAGCCGGTAATTGATGCCCATCCCAATAAATAGGAAGATCCCAGAGAAAATAAGGATGACGCCACATGCCCAGTAAGTGTATTTGTAGTCACCATATACATCATTGAGTTTACCTAGAAGGCAAAAGTGGGGGTGGGGGGTGGAGGGGAAATGTTATAAGGCTATTTTGTAATAATGATGAATAACTAATGGTCACCAATGCAAGTATTAACTTGAGTGCTAAAGAGTTTTCTCTCATTACCAAACTGTTTCTAGATATCCATATAACATTCTCAAAAACTGTGCTGAATTCACAGTATTCACCCTATCCTCATGAAGAAAACTTACCAGTATACTAGATGCTACTGGAAATTGCCACCTAGCATCATTTTAGTAAATTTAAGAACGGTCCTTCTCAAAACAGAATTGCCAGGAAATTCTATGTCCCCCTTTCATGCTATGTCAATCTATAGTTACCAAGTTCAACTGCAACCAGTCCCTGGCAATGTCTTTCTTCCCAGAAACTCTATGCATGTGACACTTACAGAATTCACACTTCCCCAAAAAGCAAGGCCAAAATGCCAACTCTTCAGAGGTAGGGGAAGAAAATAATAGCTGTCCGTAAGGGACACTAATGTATTAGGGTAGGAACATTCCAACAATGGGCAAACATATTTTTAGAGACACAGATATATATATTGTAACCAGTGCAATATTGGAGGGAATGCAAAGAACAGTTAATGTTTTAATTAATTATCCTTCTCTTCAGAAATGACTTGCAAAGAAATGACTATAAAAATCAAAGTTTGTTCTAGCCTTCATGCTGACTTATTTCTTTTTAGAAATAACCTCTTTCTCTTAGATTTTTTATCACTGAGCCTACCAAATCCTACAATGTTGATCAGAATGTGCCCATCAAAGCAATGATGGTTGTGGTTCTGTAGGTGGGCAAATGTGTACACGGGGCCAAGACAAGCTCAGTCTCCTTGCCTATATTATATACTTAAAGGGCAATTTTGGCAAAGTTATTTTTAGTTCAGTTGAAGAGAAAAGGTGACACAGCAGCAGCTACTGCTATAACTCAGTATCATCTATGCAGATAAAAGGGGCAATCCCTGGACAAGAGCTGGAAAAGGATAAAATATATTAGATGGCTGCAGCTATGATCACATCCAGAGGCTCATGACCCACAGTTTAAGAAATCCTAGTATAAGACATGATTATAAGCTAAATCCTAATAATTCTGTCTACAGCAGCATAAATTATTTTTCTCCTACCTATCTCAGGTCAGATTCACAGGTCATCAAAATGCCAATACAGTCTCTTTCCTCCCCATCCCAAAGATGAAATACATATTTTACCTAAAACAGGTGGTCCCAAAAGGACTGGGCCACATTCCACGATAGTCACCAAGCCAACAGCACTGGAGAATCGCTGAGCCCCAACTAAGTCCATCAGTGTTTCAAACAAGACAGAGCTCAGCCAGCCAAAAGCAAATCCAAAAAATCCAGTATAGATACAAAAGCCAATATAAGTAGTAGATAAAGGAGCCAAAAGATGGCATACTCCATTGTAGACAACAGCCACAGCAAAAAAATATTGGATTCTAGGTCTAATCCACTTAGTGTTTGCTAACAAACCCATGGATGGTCTGGCAAACATGTCTACAAAAGCCAAAATAGATAATAGGAAAGCTGAAGATTCGTTAGAGAAATTCTTGCTCTTCCCATAGTTGCTGAGAAACACTAATGGTGTAAATAGTCCGAAAAACATAAACACATTGCCGAACAGGTAAATCAAGAAGCCACGATGTGCGAAGAGTGAAAAATCCAAAAACTTGTTAATTGTTTGGAAGGCTCTAGACTTTTGCTTTTTATTTTTGCCAGCAATTAGATCTGTATTAACATCTGCTGCTTCTTTTGTCACTTTGCCAACTTCCTGCAATGCTTCCTTATTAATTTCTTTTTTCAGTTGGTCAGGCTTAGGTCCTATTGGTCTCATCAATGACCCAGCCACACAGCAGTTCAACAAAAGGCCTCCAAGAATTAAAAAGCTCCCTCTCCATCCAAAAATACTGTAAAAATATTGGTTCATAGGAGCCAGTGTACACAGGAATACAGGGCTACCAGCCATGGCTAATCCATTAGCTAAAGGACGCTTCTTAAAGAAATACTTGCCAATCATGGTCAAAGCTGGGTTTAAATTAAATGCAAGGCCCAGACCTGGGGATACAAAAACAATTATATTAAATTATTAACACATACGAATGCAGCTCTTACAATTCCGGTGTTCTAGAATCAGTTTATGTTCTTATTGATACTATGGCATGCACACTATATCCATTGCATTAAGCTATTAAGTGATAGAAAGTAATGCAACTCCCATAATACATTCAAAAGACTTTGGGATATAGAATGCAAAACACAAAAACTAAATAGTCAGGGATAGTTTATTGATATCTGAAAAATTCTTATACCAAAACTGGAATGAAATGTTCCTACACTCAACTGTGTTGAACTTCTACTGGACTATGCTGTTTCCAGAGTGGTTTGGTGGTTTCTGCATATATGTAAATGTCCTTGGCAGGAAAACAACACATAGTGGAATACTGGCTCTGGAACACTTCAAACTTTTCCCAGCTGGGGAATTTACTTCTAGAGACACTGAACCCCTTCCCTACAGAATGGTAATATTTTATTGCCTACTTACCGAATTCTGCAGATATATTTCATGTTTTAAAAATGAGCAACATTAAATATATTAAGTATGCAAATCTTTTTTGAAAAAGCATTTATGAAAACCAATTCAAAGCCACAAAGTTTTGAACAACAGGAAATAAATCAATACAGGTAGTCCTTGACTTACAACAGGTCATTATGATAGACTCAGGAGAATGGATTTGTTTAATGATGTCATCTGCTTAATGATTGCAGTGCTTCACTTTATAACCATCATAAAAACTATCATAAAATTGAGTTCAGTCACCAGGTGCTTCAATTTATCACTGAAATTCTGGGGCCCACTGGGTTGCTAAATCAAGGACTACTTCTACACGAATAAGCAACCAAACAAGTTTGGGCAAATAAGATACCAGAGAAATAACAAATTCCTCCAGGCAGGTTGTTTTGAGAAAGCTGCCAAAGATGGAGAAGACATCACAGAGAAATGGCATCACTTGTTTGTATTCAAAAACTGCATGGGCAAATAAAAAAAAACCTGAAATATCCCTATATTTGATTGCTTCCCAAGCTACTTGGCTGAATGGGATGGGAGAGACTGTGAATTCGCTTTTGACTAACATTCAAATGAGGAATAATGATTAATATCCTTCTCTGAAAAAAAGTAGCCATGGAAATTCTAACTCACCAGCTCATAAGATTAATCATCCTGGAAATGAACTATGGGCCTTTATTCAACAACTTTATAGATTAGTATTTTCCAATAGAGAATTGCATTCCTGCTCCTTAAAAAACTTACCTACATTTATAACTTCTCTCTAAAAGTTATACAATTACATATATCTACATTTGTGTAGATATGTCACTTACCGCCCACAACACCAACACAGAAGTACAACTCTTCCACAGTATTACAGAAAGAGGCAGCAACCAGACCACAGCCTGACAGGCAGCCCCCGGCCATCATGACTGGACGGCTGCCATATTTGTTCACCAGGACGCTGCTGATTGGGCCTAGAAGAAATCATTATTCAAGCATTAGATTACATCAATGTATTTCCCATCTTCCCAATACATGCAAAACAAAGCAGAGAGTTCTGGAGACTACGAACACTATATAAAAAATAAAAAGCAAACTTTGCAAAACTAGATATTTCTATTTCAGGTCCCTAAAAGCTGCTCCAAAGATTATATCATAGCTTGTCTTCTGATTAATCTGAATTGAAAAGTGGACGATTTGACCTAAAGAGAAAATAATAATGCATTTGAATAGGCTTGGGTGTGGGTGTGGTGTGGTGAACTGGTTGCAAATGATTGTGATTTCCTTGAATATTTTGTTTTATTTTTCTTTCCATTTTGGTAAAATATCTGTATCTTTGTTAACTCTCTTAGAAGAGGTAATTGCAACTGAGAGATGAATAAAATAAGAAAGAACATTCCAAACTATATTCTAATTTAGCCTAAAGTATGTTTTATCAATTGTACAATGAGTATGCAGTACTGTGCTAATATAACAATTCCAAAAGGCCAGGGGAAAAAATATGGATGTGCAAGACAAAAATACACTCAAAAGTTTTGATCATTTTTAACTTCTAAATTCCTCCTGGTATGTTAACAGTTAAAATTAAATTCTGCAAATCTACCTATAAAAGTATATGATTGTTTCTGTTTACAAATTATGTTTTTGCTTTGGCATAATTTGTGTAAGTAAGTTTAGCACACATATCTTATTAGCACTGAGAAGCCTTGGTAGGCCTGGTTAGCTGGACTATGTAGTCCAGCATGAAAAACCAATAGTCACAGGAGTGCAGCAATACTGGAAGGGGGCTGCCTCATTTGCAGTATAATGCGTATTTATCTTATTTGCTTTGTTGCTACTAGTTTTTTAAATGATTGACCAATACATGAGTAATAGAACACAATTTAGCTTTGAGAGATATATCATATTTGTTTACTAGGACATCACATATGGAAGGCAGATGTTTGTAATTTGGAGCAAGACACAGATACAACCTCCAACTGAACAGATGTTATATTTAATTTGTATCACCAACAATAATGGATAATTGCTGGCTGTTTAACAACTAGATTGTTTTAGTATATAGCAGACATGTCAAACACAAGGCCTGGGGGCCGGATGCGGCCCGCGAAGTGGTTTCATGTGGCCTGCGAAGCCATCCTGGAAACAGTGAGGGAACAGCCACTGCTGCCTTGGCCCTGGCCCAGGCCGGCTGGGAGCCAATGTACAATTTTGTGGTGGACATCTTGGCACTTGCCCCGGTCCCACCCCCTTCTGCCAGAGACCCTCAGATCTGTCCCACCCGACCAGGCCCCCATAGGTACCCTTGATGCGAATGATGTAGAACTGGCCACGCCCACCCAGTAGGCCACATCCACTCGCCCCCCCCCCCCGGACAACCGCAATGCTGATGCGGCCCTCAGTGAAATTGAGTTTGACACCCCTGGTATATAGCTATGATCAGATATGGTTTCTCAAGTGTTTAATAACGGCAGTATTTATTTATTAATGTATATAGCCACCTAACTCAAAAATTATAACACTGGACTGCCAACATTGACTTAAAACACAAAAATAAAAATAATACATGAGACCATAATCATTTTCTAGACTATTACAAAATGGCCAAACTCCTGGCTCAATCCTTCAGGCAAATTTCCAAGATATTGCAAAAGGCCATAGGACTAGGGCCATATAAATCTCAGAGACTGTGGTGTTCTGTGGAGAAGGCATTGCAACAAAGAAGGCCCAGCTCCTGGCTTCCATAAAATGGCACTATTAATAGAGGGAGCATGCTGAATATTCTGAGACAAGCACAAATAATCAGACAGGTGTTCGCACAAATAATCTAACCCTGTGCCATGATGGACTTAATAGGTTGTAGCCAGCATTGTTTTAGTATTACTTATTATTCAGTTCAAAGATAGATAAAAGCTACTGTATAATAAAAGCTTAAATGAATTCTTACCTTAACTCTTTTATGTACAAAGTGTATAGTCCTGCTTGGGGCTGATTAATTTACATTCAATATTTAAAATATTTCATTAAAGAGCTTAAATCTAAAATAAAGCGATTAAAGGCCAACTGAGAAAAACATTTTACAAATTGTAGAGCTTGTTTAAATGCAACTAGAAATACATGTCTTGAATACTGACTTATGTCCTTTTAACCTGGATAATTGCGCATTTTTGGCCACTTTATTTTTGTGTGCATGACATTTGACCAGGGCAGCTCCACCAAGGGCAATCAAAAGTACCCAAGAACTGCTCAAAAATTAGAAATCCTTATTATTTTGACAGGCACTGCCAGTAATATATCAGTACTGAATCAATAATCAAGACATACTTTTATAGATATTTTCTATAAAAAAAACAGTTTATTAACAGATTTTCAGTCTAAGATAAAATGAACATTGTTGGTCTTTATTTTTTACATTACTGACTCTATCTGTGTTGTGCAACTGATTATTTATGGAATGAATTTTCTAAACTATTAAAATCAAACAATGACAAGACTGTTAGAGTTCACGTGCTCATTGCCACCATGAAGCAGGAAAATGTGCTGATTGCTTCAATAGTTGAATAAGGACAAAGACTGTTCTCTTCCAAAGAAAAATTGCATATGCAATGCAGCAGTTACGTATTTTTGAGGTGTACATGCAAAGTAAAAGCTGGCTGTTCACCATATTTCAGCAGCAATGAAGCCAAAAGTATTCAGGCCTATTTTGAAAGCATGAAGAATTATGTCTATTTGGGGGGGGGGGGTTGTTTTTTTTTTAAAAAGTGCCTCAGGTCCTGTAAATAAATAGGATAAAAATTTATAAAAATAGATATATAAATGTGGGTTTTAACAGTCCATTTCCATATACACAGCATCATTGTATAGAGAGGTTTTATACATCCTTAATTTCCTTTAGCTCCCGAACAAAACTTTATTAATTTATTGATTCAATTTAAATCACTAAAAAATAATAAAACATTAGTCCTGAGTTCAACATAACTTGAACATTACCAAAAACACAGATTTAATTTTAGATAACTTTATAATGGATTCTCCATTAAAATATAAGGAAAACATTTTAGAGTATATATTACCTTAAGTAGTTATAGAACACACTATTAGCAAAAATGATAGCAAATATATTGATAACATATACTTCCACTCTAGTTACAAAAAAGCAGTGTATAAATAAGCACATAATGTGATAATTCAAACCATATTTCCTAACACTCAAATTATTTTTCAGCTGTTATTTAATCTTGCTTATTTATTTACTATGTGTTTGCCTGTAATAAGGAAAGCAGAGCATTTATTTTCCTTCATTAATGAAGCAAGTCATGCACTTAACTTTAAGTACTTAAGTACTTTGGTATATCTAGAATGTCAAAAAGGCCACCTGCATGGCTTGCCCACCATGCAACCCATTAAGCAGTAGTAGGAGTCCACTGATTTTTTTTTATAAAAAGTAGCAAATTTAGAGTTACAATTCCTAGTTTTAGCACTTTTGCTCCATTAGCCAAAGAACAGCTGATTGATGTACAGATTTATAATTTATTAATGTGGCCCTTTCCCTTCATCAAATTGTACAGGCCTGCAGTAGAGATTTTAAGAACCACTCAAATAATAATTCCTTGGAAAGGGGCGTTGTCTTACCTGAACGCCTTTTCTCATCACGGAGATGGAGAATCCACCAATGGTTTTCTCTGTCTGCCTGCTCTTGAGACCAAGTTAGCCAAACTTGACACGCCCCCTGTTGCTAGGGGAACCCAGTCTTGACGAGGGCGAAAGTGTCTGATAATAAGGCAAGGTTGTGGCTCTCAGACCCCTAATTCCAGCCTAACTGACCTAAGGGCGGGTGTGGATTCTCCATCTCCATGCTGAGAAAAGGCGTTCAGGTAAGACAACGCCCCTTCTCCAGCACAGGAGATGGAGAATCCACCAATGGGACATACCAAAGCCTCACTGTCCCAATGGGTGGGAAACAGACAAGGCCGGCTCTAAGTCCTCGGAAACCACCTGCTAAAGGACCCTCCGACCAAAGGAGGCGTCCGCGGAAGCGAAGCGGTCAATCCTTTAATGGTGTACAAACGGGAAGGGCGAAGACCATGTCGCAGCCCTGCAAATCTCCTCGATGGACGCCTGAGTGGCCCATGCCGCAGAGGTCGCAGTGCTGCGAGTGGAGTGGGCTGTGATATGACTTGGAGCTGGCAGGGAAGAAGACTGGTACGCCTCCGTGATACAAGCCCTGAGCCACCTGCCTATGGTGGAAACAGACACTTTCTGCGCCAGAGAAGCTGGGCAGAAGGAAACAAAGTGGGCTTCAGACCGGTGAAAAGGCGCTGTGCGCTTGATGTAACGCCGCAGTGCCCTGCGGACGTCCAGTGTGTGCCACTGCCGCTCCAAATCATGGGAAGGATTGGGACAGAAATTAGGCAAAATGGCTTCCTGTGATCTATGGAAGAGTGAGTTGACCTTGGGCACGAATGCGGGATCCAACCGAAGGACCACCCGGTCCCGGTGGAAGATACAAAGATTGCCCCGATCGAAAGAGCAGCCAGTTCGGAAATGTGTCTGGCTGACTTGATAGCGATCAGGAAGGCGACTTTGTGAGATAAGGCCCGTAATGGTATAGTAGTGATGGGCTCAAAGGGTGGTTTAGTGAGAGCGTGAAGTACATGAGATAACTCCCAAGAGGGATAGCTGTGAACCACGGGAAGCCTAGTGTTGCATGCGCCCTTGATGAAGGCGCATATCCTGGGATGGTGAGACAGAGGGATGGAATTGGCACAAGTGGGCAACGTCAATAGGGCCGCAGGAGGTAGGCCTCTGTCCAGACCGTCGAGAAGGTAGTCTACGATCTGAAGGATTGTCAAATCGTGAATGTCTAGTTGCCACCTGCTGCACCAATGGCAAAATTTTTCCCAAGTGGAATCATAAATGCGATTTGTCGCCGGCCTGCAAGAGGCCTGGATCATGGTAATTGCCCATGACGAAAACAACTCCTGAGTCATGAGCCTGCGCTCAAGTGCCAGGCGGTTAACTGTAACCACTGAGGGTCCGAATGTTGGAGGATCCCCTGGTGTAGAGACACGCGATGCGGGGGAATCTTCCACGGGGGAGAGCAGGAGAGATTCATCAGGTCGGCGAACCAGGGTCTCCGAGGCCAGTATGGGGCCACGAGGATCACTTCCGCTTGTCCTGTAGCAGTTTGCGGATGTTGCTGGGATAAGCGGGAGGGGAGGGAAGGCATAGAATAGGCCTTCCGGCCACGGAGTTTGCAAGGCATCCGTCCCCTCCGCCCATGGGGAGTAATAGCGGGAGAAGTATCTGGGAAGTTGGGCATTGCTCGATGACGCGAATAGGTCGAGGACCGGTTGGCCGAACCAGCGGGCTATCTCGGAGAAAAGATCCGGGTGTAAGCCCCATTCCGAAGGGTCTACGATGGAGCGACTCCGAAAGTCCGCCTGTCGGTTCTTCTCCCCCGAGATGTGCTCGGCCCTGAGGGAGGACAGGTTGGACTCTGCCCAGGATCCCAGCAACTGGGCCTCGGACATGAGGGACCTGGATCGGGTTTCCCCCTGCCAGTTCACGTGGGCTTTTGATGCCACGTTGTCCGTAAGGACTAATATGTGTCGCCCCCTGATCCGGTTTGCAGAAGCGGCGCAGAGCTAAGTGAATGGCCCTGAGTTCCAACCAGTTGATGTTGTGTCTCAAGTCTGCGTGGGACCAACAGCCCTGCGCAAACTGAGAGTGTAGGTGGGCTCCCCAACCGAACAGGCTGGCGTCTGTCGTGATTGTGAGGCGGTCTGACTCCTTGAATAGTGACCCCCTGCAACCGCCTGTGAGAACCACCAGTGAAGAGACCTCAGAGATTGAACCGGGAGTCTCACTTGCCAGCTGGATGAGCTGGCGTTCAACCGCTGGAACGGTAGAAGAAACCATTGGAGGCTCCGCAAGTGGAGTCTGGCCCAGGGAACTATGGCTATGTAGGAGACCATCTTCCCTAGTAGTTGAGAGAGCAAGACAAGTGGGACGGTGCGGTCCCTGTACACTCGGCGAGCTAGGTCCCTGATGCTGTCTAGCCACTCCTGGAAGAGATAGAACATGCAGTTTGTGGTGTCTATGATGGCTCCCAGGTGCAGAAGTCTGGATGAGGGAACCATCTGGCTCTTCGGGAAGTTCACTGAGAACCCATGCTGTTGGAGGACCTGGATGGTCAAGTTCAGGTCCAACTGGGCCGCCCGGAGTACGCTTGAATCAAGATGTGGTCCAGGTAGCACTGGACGGGTACTGGTACCTTCCGTAAATGCGCAGCCAGCACAGCCAGGATTTTGGTGAACACCCTGGGAGCCGAGGACAGCCGAACAAGAAGGCCCTGTACTGGAAGTGGTGGCCCATGTAACAGAACCTGAGGAACCGCCGGTGATCTGGAAGGATGGGGATGTGGAGATACGCTTCCGTGAGGTCTATGGATGCCAGGAAGTCTCCCTTTCTGATGTCTCCCAGGATGGACTGGAGCGATTGCATCTTGAATTTTTTGTATACGATGTGGTAATTCAGACCCTTGAGGTCTAGAATTGCCCTCCATCCCCTCGAGGTCTTGGGAACCACAAAGAGGATGGAGTAGAATCCCCTTCCCTTTTGATCCGGCGGTACCAGTTCTATGGCCTGTATTTCCAGGTGATGAATGGCCTCCTACATAAGACGCCGTTTGACTGAGTCCCGAGACGTAGGACAGGAGATGAAATGACCCGGGGGACTGGACAGAAATTCGAGGGACTGAATTGGATGGTTTGTAAAACCCAAGTGTCCGTGGTTGTGAGCTCCCACTGGTGGAAGAAAAGGGATAGCCTGCCACCTATGGGAGGGTTGTTCCGGGAGTCACTTGGACCTCCTGAAGGGACGACCGCCCCCTCAAAATGGCCTCTTGCCCTGATTCTGTTGTCTGGGCCTAAAGCCTGACCTGTCATATGGACGGTCCTGTCTGGGCGTGAAGGGGTGGGGAGGCTGGGCTGCTCCTGAGCCGACGCTGGCCGAAAGGGCTGCCTACGGACGTAAGGAGTAGTGAGTCTATCGGACTTCTTGGAGAGGTGGGCCATGACCTTCCACTTGTCCTTGTTCTCCACAAGGTACGGATTCAGGGCCTCCCCCAAACAGATGGTCGCCTTGGTAGGGGGCAGTCGCTAGATGCCATTTGGCCTTGGCATCGGCTTGCCAGTGCTTGAGCCATAGCATTCTCCTGGCTGTGACATTGAAAGCCAAGAACCTGGAAGCAGTTGGCTGACTGTAGAGTTGCGTCCGACGCGTACTCTGTCGCTGCAACCATTTTGCTCAGGTCCTGATGGGTCCGTATGTCCTCGGGAGGAACTCTGGCCTGAAGCTGACAAAGCCATAGGAGGGTGGTCTGGACAAAGAAGGACGCGCATGTGGCCGTTTTAATTGCCCACGCAGCCGATTGATGGATCTTGCAGAAGGTCAACTCCCTGCCTCAGCCATGTCCCCGGAGACCGCGGTTTGGGATACCAGAGGGGTCCAGGCTTCGTCCACCTTTGGTACCTCCAGAGCGTCAGACAGGTCAGGAGAGGTACTAAATAACCTTTTGTCTGTTCCCCCCATGGAGAGGAAGGAAGACGGGGGAACCCATTGTTTCTTAACTCCTTTAAGGAAAATGGAAGGGCAGGGGACATGGTGCTGGGCTGCCACCGTTTCAAAGAACAATGGATTTGGGCTCGAATCGGATGTGGCTTGTGGTTGAGGGAACTGATTGGACCCTATGTTAGCTGTCGTGGTGGCCTTGCGTAGCAAGGGAAGAAATAAAGCCAGGTTGAACAGACCTCCAGATGGAGACGGGTCCGGGGGGAGTTTCTCCTCCTCCGACAAAGTGAAATCCGGATGGTCATATCCCGCTGGGGATGAGTAGCCACTAATTGAGCAGACGGGAGACGTGGGTTCCTGATATATGGGGACCCCTGCTGGTGGAACGTAAGGTGGGAGCATGGATGTAGAAGTCTCCTGTCCGGGCAGGTGATGAGACCGTGCTGCGAGTGCACGGTCCACAACCCTGGAAAGCAGGGCCTCAAAGCGGCCATTGGAGAGAATGTTCCCGATTTCTGGCCCCCCGAGTCCGGCAGCCATTGGGGTGAAGGTGGCCTCAGGGACCGAATATGCAGGAAATGTTGGAGGGTTGGTATCTGTGTCCTGAGTCGCCACTGAAAGGGAACAATGTGTGGTGGGGGCTTCCGCCATAGACCTCACGCCCTGAGCAGAGGTCGAAGGACCTAGAGCTATCTCAGGGAAACTGAGGGGGAGTTCTGGCAGGCAAGCAGTTGGCGGGAAGAGTAGTTGGAGCAGCGAATATGGACTGCTCCCCTGACCAGGTAAATAAGTCTCTCTGGGGTGTAGGTCACGGCTGTGGAGATAAGGCCAAAGTCATGGTTGGGACCTGCTATGGGCTCCGCCCGAAGGCCTTAGGTCAGGCATGTCAAACTCGCGATGTCACATGACGTCACGCGACGTATCGGAGCTTTTTTGCCATTTCCGGCAATGGGGTGGGCACGGCTCCGGTATGATGAAACCGGCCCGCAGGCCGGCAGTTTGACACCCCTACCTTAGGTGGTCAGTCAAGGTGCACCAGAAAGCCCAATGAGGATGCAGAGGGCCTGGGATATCTCACAAGATCAAATTGGTGGCCTGGGTAGTTTGGTAAATCGTTTGACCACCTTTTGAGAATAGAA
Source organism: Protobothrops mucrosquamatus (assembly GCF_001527695.2). Lineage (NCBI taxonomy): Eukaryota > Metazoa > Chordata > Lepidosauria > Squamata > Viperidae > Protobothrops > Protobothrops mucrosquamatus. The sequence goes on along the minus strand of NW_015387350.1, from coordinate 194,315 downwards.
GCCTAAGATTTAACGAGGGCTGGTTGTGTGACTTGTGTGAATTGATTGCCTTAAAAAGGCAACCTCGCGGTCCAAAATGGCAACGCCGCTAGGGATCCCTGGAGAGGCCCGGAATTCCACGAAGAACCCAGGAGCCTTTCTACTGAACCTGCTGGCTTAATCACAAAGGGCGAGGTCAGAAAGAGAGAGGATCCCCCTTATTTGGTTTTTGCTAGGGCAAGCCAGAAACAACGGAAATCGCCGTTGGTTTTATCGTGGGCGTTGAAAAGCCGACAACTTTAGCCGGAAGGCTTGGGACGCCCTGTTAAACCCCGAAAAGGCTCTCGGGCCGTCGTGTCCTGCGACGAGTCCCTTAAATTTCTCACTCGCCTAAGGAGGCACTTTGCTTGCCCAGACAATGGGCTTCGTTGTCTTCGGCAGCAACTAAAGTGGCGCCCGCGAGTCTCCGGCCCTTGAAAAGGCCGTCTGAGCCTTCATGGGACAAGGTAGAACTTGTATAAACGAAAGCTCGGCAGTGCAGAGCACTGTGCAACAAACTATGATGAGGGGCGAAAGTTCAATGGAACCCTTTCCCCAGATCCCTGGGGAAGGAATATAAAACGGGCACACACCCCCACTCCCAGACCTCAGATCAGCTGATCTGAGGCAGCTCTAATCCCAAGGTAAGAGAGAGGAAAGGGGAGAAATCTTTAAAATGAACCTACAGACCTGAGGGAGGAAGTTGAGGAGAGAATTCAGCAATGGGAAAACTATCTGCTAAACCAATTCTCCAGCACTGGAGATGGAGGATCCACCCGTGGGTAGTGACTGTATTCCTGCCCAATCAGATCAAGTCAGCCAAAGTTGTCACGCCCTGTCCTTGGACCTATGCCCAGTCTTGATTTGATCTTGCCCATGAACAGGACGTACAACTCTGGCTCGTAGAGACTATGTGAATTTAGTGGTTCCTCCATCTCAGTTCTATATTGGTAAAGTAGATAGAGTTAATTACAAAAAATTCGGTCCTTCTGTCAGCTCTACTGTGGGGGGTGATTTATTGGGAGACAGAAGGGGGCCCCTTCTTTTTCCCCTCCCTCCAAGAGCTCACAGGGTAGGGCTAATTAATTAAAATTAATTTAAATTAAAATTTCATAGCGGAGCGCATTGGGGCTTGCTCCAGCGGCTCCGTTAGCGGCAGGGACTGACGAGAATTCAAAAACTCTCAGTTCCCTCCGTTCTCTCCTCTCCGTGGTCTAGCGAAGTGGGAGAAGCCGTTCGGCCGCTCTCCTTCCTTTTTGGCGATTGGCCTCTCGTGACGGGGATTGCGGCTGCATCCCCGGGGAGGCCAATTATAGCGAAAGAAGCCCGAGGGGACCGTTCGGCTGAAGGCTTCCTCGGCGGGTACCTTTCTGGCAGCGGAGATCGCGGCTGCACCCCCGGAGAGGCAAAACGACCGAGAAAGCCGTTTCGGCTGAAGGCTTTCTCGGCGGATTGGTTGTTCCAACAGCGGGGATCGCGGCTGCATCCCCGGCAGAGCCAAATTAGCATAACTGTTTTTTTCGGAGGTTGCGGCTGCGGCGCTCCGAGAAGACAGGGGCAGGCCGAACGTTGAATTGACCTTTTTCGGCCGTTTCTTGGCGAGTTAGAGGCTGCTCAGGGTACCGCCTCGCTCCCAGGGGGCTTCTGCAACTTCCAACGGTCAGGATTTGACAGTTGGGGTGTTTTTTGGCGCGGCCGCCATTTTGTCTC
>NW_015387350.1:184549-189192 GCF_001527695.2 Protobothrops mucrosquamatus | reverse complement strand
ATCTAACCTGGAGTCTCTTGAATCCAGAGAGCCAAACCTGACACGTCTGCAAGAGTTTGAGACCAAGTCAAGACTAGGTTCCCCTAGCAACAGGGGGCGTGTCAAGTTTGGCTAACTTGGTCTCAAGAGCAGGCAGACAGAGAAAACCATTGGTGGATTCTCCATCTCCTGTGCTGGAGAAGGTATTATTTATATTTCTGCAAACTAAATAGATTTCCTACTTTGGGTACTATAGGAATATTTAAATTTACCTAAACATCTATTAATAACTTTTTTCTCCAATTAAAACATGACATTATTATTGAAATTGCACAGTAAAAATGCCATTCATTTGGTTTGCACACTTACCCCCTGCATACATAACTGCCAACATAATAGAAGAGATCCAAGAAACTTTGCTGCTTGATGCGTCAAAGATGATTTCAATCTCCTTAAAGAATACTGTAATGGATTTGGGGAATGCATACGAAAACCCAATAGAAATAAAGGCACCAACAACCACAGCCCAACCCCATCCTCCTTCAGGTGGCGTGTATCCTACTGGACCTCCAATTGCTGGCGGCATCTTGATTGAAGTAATTCAACAGGTATTTAAAATCTATAAAGAAAACATGACAGTATTTCTTTCAGAAAATATGTCAATAAGCACTTAGGGAAACATTGTTGAATTTTGCTTCTAATACTGTTAAGACACACAATGACTCACCACATTATAGACAAGATTGGGATATAAAGTTATTATAAGAGTGAGTAAGACTAACTCTTCCTGAGCTTATAAATTTCATTTCTCTCTGTTTAAGCAGTTAAGAATATTTAGTGTTGTCCCAATACTAGTTAATCTCAACTAGTTTGTGAAAAAAAATTACTTTAGTTTGAACTTGATCTGTTTCCATCAGCAGCATAGTCAAAGTTCAGAAAATAAGTTGAAATACTGTGTATCTTTAAAATGCCACGGATAATTGAACATAACCTGTCTCAATGCCGAACTTTTTTTAAAAAAAAATCCTGTTATATTTCAGATTAGTTTGTATTATAACCTTAATTTTTTATGTTTCTTTTTCAGGCATCCATGAACCAAAGCTACATGTCAAATTCAATCATCCCTATCTCTTCAACTACCTCTGGAATCAAATCATCCTTTCCATAATAAGCTTGGAATGCATTCACAAAATAGATGCTCCTCCAGGAAAACTGGCAATTTGGACATGCACTGAAAGGATTAATTGATTTATTCCTACTAGCACTGTTGTACAATTCATACTTCAATATAGTAATAAGTACTCATAGCTTGAAGGATGAATCAATTTAAAATAACGATCCCCAACTACTTTGTTATATATAAAATATTTTTAAAGAGAATCAAATTCTAACCATGACTAATTCCCATACTGTAACCATGGTATTTTTAAATCTTAAAAGAATTGGGGTCCAGTGATCTATCTTCTTTCATGTGTAACCATATCTTAATTCCTGGCTCAGGTATCCACTGACTTTTGCAGTTGGTAGGCACATTTTGAGCTCTAAAAATATGTTAAGAGTACTCTTGAAAAATTGTAACATAATCAGTTACAAAATAGTGATTTACCAATTTTATATCATCACTTCCTCATCCCACTGTATTCCATTTATTTGTCTTTCTTTTTGGTTACATTTTTAAAATACTGAAGTGCACCTTCCCAACTTTTTCATATCACACACAAATGCTATTAAAAATGCAATAAAAGCAGGTATACATTATCTGAGAGAATGAAGAGCCCAAAGGAGAACACATGTCTCTGGCTGCTGTATTGCCTATTTCACTCTGCTTGGGCAAAGGCTGCAGAGAAGCATCCCATACTCTCATTATTCATGCATTTTTCAACTGGCAAAGTGCTTTATTCAGACACTGAATTAAAGGCAGTTCTTAGGAGTGAACAATATGTGTAGTTTTCTACCTATCTGACCACAATTTTGCCACCTGATTGATTAACTTGTGAGGCTATTAATAAAACAATCAGAAGCCTTTAAGGAAAGCTTGAATCAAGTTCCCCTATTAAAGTCCATCAAAAGAAAACTGGCAAACTTTGCAGGCCTTTGTGTTTCACATATTGATTTACTTTTCAGTCAAAGCATGTTTTTGTTTTAAAAAAACCAACAACAACAGCCAATTAAGAGTTTCTGGTGTATATACAGTATAAACTTTTACTTAGCTATACTACAGAGACAAAACAAACAAATTTGTATAATAAACTGGATACAAAATGTCAAAGAAACAATTACAATACAATAATGGAAATAAGTATGGATTAAATCTATAAAATTTACACCAAGTTATAAATTAAAGGAAAGTTGGTACAAAATGGTAAGATAGGCAGAACATACAGCAACAACTGCTGTAAGTGTCATGAAACAGAACAAACATTCTATCATATGTGCTGGACATGTAAAAAACAAAAAGCCAAAAATACTGAAAAGACATAAATAGTATAGTGCAAAAATCTTGGAAATGAAATAAAAATAATAACATTTTTTTCTTCTAGGTAATTAACAACAAAAAAATATAATTATAATTTCATGTCACAAAATCAGCTGACAACTAGAGAGATATTTATGTTATATCACCAATCTTGCAGAGGAAAATATTTGTCCCAAAATTTAATTTAAAAAATGGATTTATGCACAAAATCTGTCAGGGAGAAATGGAGTAACAAATTCACAAATTACCACAAAAAGGATATGCACAATTTTGCTTAGGATGAAATGATAATACTGAATCGCTGCCCAAAAAATTTGTGGCTCATCAGAAGGCTATCATATATAAATATTATATTTTCTCAGAACTTAGTTCCTGCTAAATGATATCCTATTTGATTTTATTTTTCCTGCTTAAAACCATCACTTAACACATAGCTGTCATACACAGACCAAATCACACTAATATTGACAAATATGGGTGGACACAAATTGAGGAAACTGTTTTGTTTTGGATCTGTAACAAAACCATTGGATCTTGGAAGCTCTGCTAAGTCAGACACAGATTAACTGGAACACTTTGATTATTTCAGATTTCAGAAGAAACAGATATAATACAGATTTACTATGTTTCCCCAAAAATAAGACCTTCTCTTATATATTTTTGGTCGCCAAAATAAGCACCGGGGCTTATTTTCAGGGTAGGTCTTATTTTTTTGCGATCACAATGGAGCAGGAGGTGAGGCAAGGGTAGGTGGGTGGGGTGGAGGACGAAGCAATGCATCGGTTCCATGGCCACTAAGCAAGGCAGTGGGGGGTGGAGGATGAAACAAGGCGGGATGGAGCTGCCCCACGCGCCCCGCACGGGCTGACAGAGGGCCCCGCAGCCAGGCCATCAAAGTGCTGACAACTACCTGGACTTGTGGTGGCGGCTCCAGCAGTCCCATGCAGGATTGCTGGCCAGTTTCTTCTCCTTACTCGCCGCCACAACGAAACAGGAGGCTGAGCAATGCACTGGTGCCGCAGCCACTAAGCGAGGCAGTGGGGGGGCAGTGGGGGGTGGGTGGAGGACAAACCTTTACCCTAACCTCCATCCCAGGACAACCACATTCCTTCACTAACCTCCTTTCCAGCTCTGTTCTCTGTGTGCAGAGCAACAAAAGTTTGTGGGACTAAAAAAAAAAAGATCAATCCAACCTTCCAACTTCTCGCGAAAAAAAAAAGATCTCGCATAGTTGGAAGGACTGATTGAACCTTTTTTTTACTGGTAGTCCTACAGGCTTCTTTTGTTGCGGCGGAGAACGAGCTGGAAAGCAGATTAGTGAAGGGATGCTTTGGGAAACAAAGGAAGCGAGGGGTGACAGGGAAGGGGCTGCTCCAGCCGCTACCACCTCACTCCACTAGTATCAGGGCTCTGCAGGCTGGGCAGCCAAGGATACTGTTGGGGTTTCATCCTCCACACACCCCTACTGCCTCACTTAGTGGCCATGGCACCGGTGCATCGCTCAGCCTCCTGCTTCATTGCGGTAGTGAGTAAGGAGAAGAAGCTTCATCCTCCACCCTTCCACCTCGCTTCGTGGCCATGGCACCCCACCTCATGTCGGCAGCAAGCAAACAGAATGGGTGAGCGGGCGGGTGCACAGGCTCTTAAGTAGGGCTTACTTTAGGGCTAGGGCTTATATTTGGCACAGGCATGAAAATCGGGCTAGGGCTTATTTTTGGGGTAGGTCCTATTTTTGGGTACTTATAAAATGCAGCATATCCACCCTAAAATCATATCCAAATTCCATAGAAACAAAGCAATGTAACATACATATATATATATATGTGTGTGTGTATGTATGTACATATACATATACCTTTTAAGAAGTATTTAGTATCAATACATTATCTAAACTCTGCAGCTATTGCTGTATTAAAATGAATGACAGCCACAAGACAGCAGCAACCAAATTCTGCTAATTCAGCAAAAGAAAACAATTCCAGAGGCAGCACACTGATGTGATGGGTATCCAACACTGTAATTTGACTTTTGGATCCTGGAATTAATAGCAATACAGCACTCTGTCTCTAAGCACTAGATAAATTAGAATATAAGAAATTATGTTCTATGCAAACAGCTATAATCAAGATTAGTTCCTGAACTAATTAACTGAAATTTAACTCAGATGATACTGCATATATTTTATATC
>NW_015387350.1:182091-183464 GCF_001527695.2 Protobothrops mucrosquamatus | reverse complement strand
ATTTCCCTTTATCCAACCCACCCTTCTGTTGTGACCACTCCCCTCTTATCATCCCCAATACTACCATTCCATCATCCTCTCTTCTGGGAGTCCTTTCATATTCCATTCCTTCCACCCTCTTATTCATGTCTCTGCAATGTCCTTCACCCATCCATCGACTCCATTTCTTTCTTCGCTCTAACACCCCTCGACTCCCTTCATTCTCGGGGGTGCCTACATCCTCCGATCTTCCGTTATACCATTCTCCTATGCCTCTCGCCTGCTCCGATCTATTTTCCACCGTTCCTCTCCCATCTTCGCTCTTACTACCTAGTGATCTTTTATCCCCTTTCGTATAGGGGCTCCTCCTCCTACGCTCTTTGACGGGCTCCCGGGCGGGTCTTCCCTCGCTGGGTCTCCCCATTGAGTTCAACACGATTTCCTCCTCTATCCATCTGTCCGCGATGTTACATGCGTCCTTCCCCCCCCGCTCCGATCTACTTTCCACGGTTCCTTTTCCGTCGTCGTTCTTGCTATCCGGTGGTCTTTTATCCCCTTTCATATGGGGGCTCTTCCTCCTGTGCCTTTTAACGGGCTCTCGGGCGGTTTTTCCCTCTCCAGGCCTCCCCATTAAGTTTGACACAGTTCCCTCTTCTATCCATCCATCCACGGTATTCCCTAATACATTCTTCACTTCCTTTCCTGATACCTCCTTTCCTACTCTCTTTTCATCCTTATAATCAATCATCCCTTCACACTTATTTACGTTCCGGTTCCCTTCGTTCTCAGGGGCACACACTCCTTCCAATCTTCTGTTGTATAATTCTACTATGCCCCCCGCACGCTCCAATCCACTTTCGGCCGTTTCTTTTCCATCCTCGTTACTATTATCCGATGGTCTTTTGTCCCTTGTCATGTAGGGACTCCTCCTCCTGTACCCTTTATTGCTTTTAAACTGTTTTTTAAACTTTTTAATTGTTTATAAACATTTTAGCTAAACTCTTGGTGATCGTGATTATTTGGACACTATATATATATATATATATATATATATATATATATATATATATATATATATATATATATATATATATATATATATATATATCAAGGTGTTCACAATCAGACCGATCTGTCTGAACTCCCTATATATATATATATATGGGTCTTTAGTTATTCGGGTTTTCTCCCGCGTAGAATTAAAAGTACCTTGGCAACGTTTCGACGAAGTCACATTCGTCATCTTCAGGCTGGTGTCTTCAGCTTCGTGCTTCTAAGAGTGGTGTGTGATCGCAGCTGTTTCTTCCTTTTGACTGCCAGTGGGGTTAGAGCTGATTGGGTGGGAGCTTGGCTGTGTTCTGATTGGGTGGAGGTGTGTTCTGATTGGTTAAGGA
>NW_015387350.1:152708-176337 GCF_001527695.2 Protobothrops mucrosquamatus | reverse complement strand
ACTCTGCTGGCAAAAGAGGGGAAGAGAACCTGTGGCTCAGTGACTAAATCACTGCCTAGTATGTATAACTTTCCAGGTTCGAATCCCATAAAGGGTATGGCTAACTGATGAAGGCAAAAAAGCCAGAAATGGTCCATCTTAGTCTCCCAAGTTAATTCTTTACTCTTTGTCAGAAAAAAAGAAATTTGGATATATATATGTGAACACCTTGACATTTTCAACTGCCATACTGCAGTTTACTCTTTTTACAATATCTCTTGCCTTGCCGCCCCCAACTAGGGGCATAGAGCAGGCTCAAGTCGCAACTGCGAAATATTTTTATATCCAAATTTCTTTTCTTGTCAGAAAAAAAGAAATTTGGATATATATATATATATATATATATATATATATATATATATATATATATATATATATATATATATATATATATTTACTATCTTATACCTTAATTTTGAAATATTTTCTATTCTTTTCTAATATAAAAGGAAAGGACTCACTTAATCAGCCTGATACACAGACAAAGTTATTTCAAAGTCAATTGTGCAATTTCCAGCTGACTGGAAAACACTGCTGCTACGTGTCAGACGTGCTTGGCAGCTGAATTTACAACTGTCAGCTCTGTATAGGAATTAAACACATTATACATATATATTTATAGTAATTAACCGTGATTAATCAAAATGATGCAACAAAAATCCTATTCCTTACTAGACTGAAAATTAGTTGCCAGAGACAAGATATCAGCAGAAAAAGAAGGCGGCTGAATGAATTCTATTCAGGTAACGAGAAATGTAGCCTGGTGGCAGACTGAACACAGACACAGCTCTTAATCGAAGTGTTGAGGAAAAGCATGGTTACATTTGTTCCTCATGTTAAACCATAGTTTAAATCAATGTGAAGGAACTATAGCAAATTTTGGCACTTACATATTTTACCCTTTCTCATCTTGGCTCAGAAGAGTTAGAATAATTTTCTTTCTGTTTAAGCATGGTTTTTCACTTTGTAGTCTGAATAAATTGTCATTAATATTACAATGACTACTTTCAAATAAAGAAGCTTTAAAGTCTGAGTGGATAAATGTAACTTGCATGCTAAACAAGCGTGTGGTTTCTTTGATTTTGGCTTTGCACAATGTGAAATAGTCTAGCATGTTTGGATTGCGTTAAACTCTGGCTTATTTTAAACAATGGATGAATCTAGCAATTATTAAAGTTCCTCAAGATAGATACCAAAACTTGCAGCATCACAAGAACATGTGTTAATAATAACAACCGATAGATGGATAAAAATGCCAAATCCAGTCTAAAAAATTTGGCTGACAATATAACAAACCATAAAACAATGCATGCTTTCTGACTCTCAGTGACTATGAACAGTTACTCCTAGCAACTCTGCATCAACAGTTTGATGTAATTTTTCTTTAACTTCTTTTAAATGGCAGATTCAAATCTTAGAAGTTTAAACAAAAATAATTGGGCAGCAAATTTAATTGTCCACTTTTTGTTGCTATATGTTTAACACTTAGGGATAAAACAGAATCAGAAAAAAGTTCACTCCCCAGTACTTTTTTCCTGCACTGGATTATATTGGGTGCATAATTCCACAAAATCTCTCCTACTGATGCCATGACTCTTCACCAGTAATCCCAAGAATTTGCTTGAGTCCCAGCTCTGTTCTTCCCTCAGCGTTTCCCAATCAAAAAGATAAAAGCTAAAGAAAAACTTGGAATGTTGCACTTGAAGGTTTAGCCATACTTCTCTCAGCCTTTTAGAGTTTTAAAATCTGATTCCAGATGTGCCAGGAGCAAACTAACTAAAGCCAAGTGTTTGAAAGAGACATTACGATAAAAGGTAGCAATAGGAAATGCAAAGTTAATGCTTCACTTCAACTTGGAGAAGCACAATTAAGTGAACTTTTTCCCCAGAATATAAGTGTAAATCAAAAGGCAGTATAATAAATATGTATTATCAGTAAATTCTCTAGTTGTAGCTATAATCACATGGAATTCACCTAATGACAGCAACTACTACAGAACTGCTGTAGTAACCTCTCATACAACCTCAGCTGAGGAAAGCTGAATTAAAATATTAACAATTAGCACAAATAAAATAAATTCCCAAATAAACAGTTATACTGCGCTCTAAGCTACATCAATTTGTATGTTATCTGTTGTCCTATATTTGGAAGCAATTTGTGTTCCCTGCCTTTTCCATATTTTGCTCTTCAACATTATCAAGTCAATATTACTATTGGTTGTGTATTTATAGCATATGCTTTAGCCAGCTAATAGATATGGAAATTAGAAAAAAAAATCAATTATGCTGCCCATCTTGAGTGGTAATAATGTTAGCTTTTTCTTTGCAGAACTGTTCTATAAATTAGTAATGAAATGTCTGCAAGAAAAACAATCAAAGAAAGAACACCTAGGACCCAATGTTCAATAAATTTGGAGGACATTCTTTCTGAAAGACAAATAATTCAACATAACAGATGCTTAATTTCTTCATTTCTTCCTACATCTTAACATTCTGTAACAATACTTTACTGACCTCATTTTTAGGCTACATAACTCCATCTTTCCTGAACTTTCATCTCCTTTTGCCTCTAATATACCAATACACATTTAGCTTAAACTAGATACATTCTCTGGGGCAGGTTGAGCCTGTGTAGAAACTGGGGAGTACAAGCTCGTGTGCTTGACAAAATCCCCAATCCTTCAAGATGAGATTAAGGTAGGCAAAAGATTGCCCTCTAGATAAAACTGCTAATGGGGATTTATTTAATGGATTTGAAGAAGGCAATCGGACCTGGTTATCTCCGAGACCGCCTTCTGCCACAGATCCCCTCCCATAGACCGGTACGCTCCCACAGAGTGAGTCTCCTCAGGGTGCCGTCGGCCAAGCAATGTCGGCTGGCGGCCCCCAGGGGGAGGGCCTTCTCTGTGGGTGCCCCCACCCTCTGGAACGAACTACCCCCCGAGATCCGGACGATTCCGGATCTCCTTACTTTCCGCCGCGCCCTCAAGACATGGCTTTTTCAGCAAGCGGGCCTGGCCTAGGGAGGATTTTAAATCGGGTTTATTTTAAGAGTAATTTTAAATAGCACAGCTTTAAATATTCGGTTTTAATTGGTTTTACTTGGGTGGGGTTGTAAATGTGTTTATGTTTTTAATATGCTGTGAGCCGCCCTGAGTCCCGTTGGGAGAAGGGCGGGATATAAATCAAATAAAATAAAAATAAAATAAATAAAATAAATTATTTGGGCCCTATGCCAATGAAATCCCATGCAAGAAAACTGTGATCACTGACAATAAGTGTGATACTAACAACTCAATACTCCTGTAGCAGGTCTGATTTTTTTTCTAATCTGCCTAATGTCTAACGCAGCCTCAATAATACAGGTTGTACATTAGATCATTCGTTCAGTGACCATTCAAAGTTACAATAATGTTGAATAAGTGAGACTCACAATTGGCTTGAGCAGCTGTGGCTACTGTAGCATCCCTCTTGTCATATGATTGCAATTCAGGGGCTTGGAAATCAGTTTGTAATTACAATGGTTGCAGCGTCCCACAGTCATGGGCTTGTTGTTTGTGATCTTCTCTGCTGGCTTTCCACAGGCCAAGGGGAAGCCAGCAGGGGGTTACATGTCATCCCCACTGCTTTTCTTTCTGTCTGCCTGCCCAATACCTAGTGTCCACGGTACCTGTCCTCCAGTAGCTCTCACTCACAGGTCTATTTGCTTGGGACTCCCAACTCTTTCCACATAGCAGCAGCCACATGGGATGCTACCTTAATTAGTTAGGGCTGCTGCAATTTCTGTTGCTAAGCAATGCAGTCATGTGATATTGTGCTTCATAAATGGACTGCTTGGTGATGGAAATTCTGGTCCCAATTCCCATCATAACCCGAGGACTACCTGCATAGGGTAGACTACCTGCTGCCAGTGCCACATTTCTGCTTTTATACTATTCAAAGGCATGTCGGTTAGATATCAGTTAGATAGTCTCTAACATTGAACCTTGAAGATCCATGCACAGGAATTGCTCTACTGGTAGTCCTCAAGTTCATTTAGTGACTGTTCAAAGTTACAGTAGCACTGAAAAAAGTGACTAATGACCATTTTTCATATTCATGACCATTGCAGCATCCCCATTATCACATGATCGAAATTCAGATGTTTGGCAACTGATTCATATTTATGATGGTTGCAATGTGCCAGGATCATATGATCACCTTTTGCAACCTTCTGACAAGCAAATTCTATGGGGAAGCCAGATTCACTCAACAACCACAGTGATTCACTTAACAATTGTGCCAAGAAAGGTTGTAAAATAGAGCAAAACTCACTTAACAACTATTTCACTTAACAATAGAAACTCTGGGCTCAATTGTGATCGTAAGTCATCGAGGATTACCTCTATTACGTTGCCAGTCAAATAGAGGATTACCTCTATTACGTTGCCAGTCAAATAGCTATAATAACTATGAATATGATATTCTGAGACAGGATGTCTTGAAAAATGCCATGGGTGTCTCTCAACTTCACAGAATGCACAATCTGAATTACCTGTGTGTTGAGAAGCTTATCTTGCTCATCACCTTGGATAGTGTTGGAAAATGTGGTCACTCCTCATAGCTATAGCTGTCTTGAAATTAGAAAAAGGACTTCACTTGCCTATTGTTAAAACTCTTAGAAAATCACTGAAGAATGTATGAAGCACTGTAACTGGAGCAATTTGCTGTTGTGGCCAGGAACTTCCTATACGCATTTTACCAATATGGATAGCTGTTTTCCCTCCTGTGTTTGGTCTTCCTCTGAAAGCACTTTGAACTGCCCTAATGATTTATACAGGAATTTGTTACAACACCATCTGCCCTGCAAGTCTACACTCTGACAGTGTTTTCCAGGCCAGTCACACTGTCATAATTTCCAGATGGCTGTTAGGCAGAGTTGACTTGGAACAGGACCATGATTTGGAAATAATCTCCCTACCCCATTAGACTAGATTCTGTGATCATATGATCCCTGAGTAGCACTGTGCCTTCCAAACTGTCTATGCTGGCATTGGATGACCTTGTTAGAATTGTCTGTTATTGAAGGGACCGTTATAGCATTCTGTGATGGGAGTAGTACTAAATGCTCAATGCTATGATGATCATATCCTGTAAGAATGTCTAGAACCAACCAAAAGCATAATCCTCAAAAAAGCAAATCAGACAAGAAAGTGGTAAAAAGGAAAGGGCATTCAGATACCAAATAGGAAATGCAACAAATAAGATCAGACATTAAGAGCTCAGATGCCTGTACGCTAAATGCTAAAGTATGGGGAACAAAGCAAGCAAGATGCAGTTTAGTAGCCAGAAATGTAAGGTTCTGCACTTAGGCAGGAAAAACAGATTCACAAGTACAGGATAGGCATACCTGGATCAACAGCAGTGCCTATGAAAGGGATCTAGTGTCCTGATGGAAAATTGTTTTAAGTGTGAGTCAGCAATATGATGCAGCTACCAAACAAAAGCCAATACAGTCCTACACTGTATCAAGAGAGGGACACACCAAGTTCACAGAAGTGATAATGCCACTCTATAGCACACTGGCAAGGCTGCATTTGGAATTCTACATCCAGTTCTGATCCCTACAATACAAAAGTGATGCTGAAAACCTTAGAGTGTAAAAGCAATGATAAAGGGCTTGGAAGCTAAATCCTATGCAGAACGGCTAAAGAAACTAAGTATGTTTAGCTTAACAAAGAGAAGGCTGAGGGGAGACATGATAGCATTCTTCCAATACCTAAAGGACCGGAAGAGGGCATGGATTTATTCTCCATAGTACCTGAGGGTAAGACAAGAAGCAATGGGTGGAAGCTCATCAGAGGGAGATCCAACCTGGAAATGAGGAATTTCCTTACAGTAAGAACTACTAAACAGTGGAATAGTTTTTGCTTCCCAGAATTGTAGGTGCTCCATCACTAGAGGTTTTCAAGAAAAGATTGGATAACCATTTGTCCAAGATATGATGACTCCTGCCTTGGGCAGATGTGGTTGGACTAAAAATTCTTCAAGCTCCCTTATACTCCTATGTTTCCATGAATCATATAGATTTCAATAGGAATATCCAGATCTATTTTATTATGAGCTCTTCAAGGTGGAGTCCCTTTGAAAATTGTGAAGCTCTTCCTTCCAGGATTTCTGAAACTCAGACTGCTTTTCATTATATAAGCCACTAGCAAGCTTTGCCATTGGTTGACTGTTTATGCTCCTTGCATTTCTTCTTGGCCTCCTCACAATCTCTCACATCTTTCTGTTAATGGTGATTTTTCATGTAAACTTGCTTTGATGTAACCTGCCCATTCCTAGCTAGGTTCATACAAAAAAGTATCCCTGAGGACACTGAATCATTAAGTTGAGATTGTTTTCTTTTCTAAAAGGCAGAGCAAAAGACTGAAGGAAGAGAAGAGACGGGAGAAATCTTAACCCCTTTTCTATTTTTTTATTGGTGGATATCTAGTGATCAGGAAAAATCCCAGAATGTTACAAATTGATGTGTGCAATTTCTCATTTCTGGATAAAATGATGAAACACATTGTAGCTGGAACATCAATCTTGTTTATAGCCAGGTTACAACTAAACTAAATAAAAAGGAAAAAAATCAATAGTTTATTGTCCTACACCCCTCCCCAAGTTTTATTGCAAAGTCAGGGCCTCTTTACATTTCATATTTCTTATCAGGAAATGACAAATTACTAATCAATTTATTTATTTATTATTATATGTTGTCATACTACAAGGGGGAAAGAGTTATGTTTTGTGAGCAGTGTGTTCTTTTTAATTAAGTGATTGGGTATTTCCTATGCAATACAAGTATATTTTTATTGTGTCATACATTGTTACTAGATGCTCTGAGAAGACTATTGCATAAATGAGTGATAATAGAGTAAATCAGTAAGCTTAAATCCTTCATCCTTATTGCATTTCAGCAAAAAATTGATGTTAGAAGAGATCTATTTTTTTTCTTACGAAGGATTTAAGGATATAAATAGGCCCATTTTGTTTTATCTCAAGCTATAAAATCCAGTGGAGTCAGTTTAATGTCCAAATTGGGTAGACAGCATAATGGTAGGAACTGCACTATGACATTACACTAAATGTTTACAATATATCAACTTAGCAGTATCAGACCTAAAAGTAACCATAATTACAAACACATTTTTCAGTAACAAATTTACCTTCCTACTGTAAAACAGGTATTTTTCTATTAACAAAATAATTACCAACTTCTACTACCCAAAATTACAATGAAGATTAGAATGTGTTTAAATGTCTTTTATCAGTCCATGTGCATTTTATGGAACTGTGTCACCATGCTTTCTACTAAATATTAAAAAAACAAGCATTCAAGACTTCAGATCATTGGATCAATTAAAAAAAACTGAAAGGTAAATAACAGAAGAAAATTCTTAATAAGAATAAATGCCAACATGCTTTTCTAAAAAAATGAAATAGCTTATCACTACCACAATTTTCTCTCTAATCCTATATATTTCCATCTTACATTTTTTCCCACCCAGATATACTGTAGATATAGATCTTTACATTTACATTAAATTCTATTTTATTCATTTCTGCACACACTATTCAAGTTTCCCTCAAAAGTTTTAAATCTCCTCTCTAGGTAGCCATCTCTTCCAGTTTAGTGTCACCAACAAATACCATCAACAACTTCATCCAAATTACTGCCAAAAATGCTAAACAGCACAGAGGTTGGGACTGGCAATTGAGAATCCATGATTTGAGCAAAGATGCATATAGGCGGGAGTTACATAGCTATGGCCAACTCTCAGAATTTTCAATATCCAATAAGTCTTGCACTTTCTGAAAATTCTGAGTCCAAGTCCATTCATCTGATGGCCATCTAGTTTGGGGAAAGCTGCTGAGTAAACATGAAGTATGTTTAGAGCAGCAAACAAACTAATTTGGGCCACATTATAAAGAAGTCACATAAATCAATTCTCTCACACTACCAAAATTAACATTCAAAGTTATATCAAAAGCAAGTTAACTGAAATGGGATAAATAGGATAAAGAAAGCCTGTCTGGTCTGGTTCCCACGTAGCCATGAAAGCCAGCTGGGTGACTATGGCCAATCTCTCTCATTCTCTCTCAGTCTAACTCACCTCACAGAGTTGTTGTGGGGAAAATAGGAGAAGGAAGTTGTGTTGAATATGTTCGCTGCCTTGATTTATTGTAAAAATAATAAAGGTAAGATACATATTAAATAAATCAATACAGCAACTGATAGTGTGCATTTCTGATTTGAATAAATTCCAAATCAAATACTGGTTTAAATAATTAATAACAGCATGTAACAACAGTAATAGAGATTATATCTAAAAAAAATCCTTTTAAGGTATTGTAACAGAATTTCAAATAAAATGGTTAAGACAACAAGAATAAAAGCACTAATAATTTCAGACAAACATCTCACAGAGTAAAATTGTTTTGACCTTATAAAATGCGAGGAGGATGGGAGCTGCACATACTTCCATGGGAGAAAATCCTGTGTGAATTTAGTTTTATTTTAAAAACAAAATTATTTTAAAGCTCGTCTATTTAAGCTTATATATTTGTATGAAAAATACATGGTAATAAATCTCAAAACTAATTATTTATTTAGCTGTGTCATGGTAAAAATAATGTAGAATCATCCAGCGCTATCTTGTAAACTGATTCTGCTTATCTGCTATAATGATTGTACAGCTTGGTTTTAATTAGAACTGACAGAATTTATCTCTCAAGTAGCAGAATCAGCATACAGCATTCACATTCTTCCACACAAATGTCCTGTCGTTTACAGATAAGATAGTAGAGTATCAACATATGTTTAATCAAGAGATTTCTCTATCCAATAAGGTCTGAATTCTAATAGTTCAAACTAAATACTGGTTCAATTCATTATTTCACATAGGTTGCCAATTCTGGGATTATTTATTCTTGGATATCCTAGAACTTACCAAATCACTCATTTAATTGGTCACTCATTTTGATTTTAAGAAACTTTGAAATTAGGCTTTCCAATCAGGAAATTTAGTCTTCTTTGTAGAAATAAAATGCACAAAATGACAGTCTCAAATTCAGAACATCAGCAAATTAGTAGACATAATCTAAATGCAATAGTTATAGGTAGTCCTCAACTTACGCCCATAATTTGTTCCTAAATGAGACATTTGTTAAGTGAATTTTGCCCCCATTTTACAGCCTTTCTTGCCCCAGCTGTTAAGTGAATCACTGCAGTTGTTAAGTTATTGACATGGTTGTTAAATGAATCTGGCTTCCCCATTGCTTGTCAGGAGGTCGCAAAAGGTGATCACCATGACCCCAGAGCACTGCAACCGTCATAAATATGAATCAGTTGCCAAGCAGCTGAATTTTGATCATATGACTATAGGGATGCTACAATGGTTGTAAGTGTAAAAAAGGGTCATAAGTCACTTTTTTTCAGTGCCATTGTTAACTTCAAATGGTCATTAACTGTTGTAAGCCGAGGACTACCTGTACTACATTGCAGAGTATAACCTAAATATTGTCAGCAGTATACAACTTGAGTATACTTAAATAAAATATGGATGGAAATGAAAAACAGGCAAATATTAAAAAAAACATTTTAAATAGCAGTATTCAATATTGATTACTGAAACAATGGTTTGTCAAGTCTACACTGCAAAATAACTCACGAAACAGCAACCTTGCTCACTTAATATGATTCTGTGATCTAGTCTTGTGCTATTACTTATTCACAAACATTCCTAACAACCCTCAAACAAATTAGCTATGAAACATGAGATTGAGGAACAGGAAGCAAATAGAACAGAGGCATACAGCACAGAAATACTGAGCAGGATTATAAAGAATTTTTAGAATGCAGGGCCTAATTATCAGGTCCCATCCTGAGAACTGTGCAGATTTGAATTTATGAAGATAAAATTCAATGTGTTTTAAGTACTACAGCTTGGGATTTTCTGGTGGTCTCCTAGCCAAGCAGTAGCATAGTGTGCCAGGAGACCATTTAGCTTTCTAATATTAATCAAAACTGGCTACAAATTGCTATGCAACTGTGCCTTTACATGTAAACAAGTTGTTAAAATGTAAGTCTTCTAAGTAAAACAGGCAAAAAATTACTGGACTTGAACTGAAGTAATATTGTGACTTACAATGAAAACCGAAACATTTTTTTGCAGAAGCACATTTGTAGCCACAAAGTTATAAACAGGACTAGGAAGTAGATGAAAGCTTATAAAAGCTGAGTAAAGTAAATCTGCTTTTTTCTTTACCAGTTTCATCATTTCTCCCCAAAATATTGTCCATATTAGATAAATGATACTAAATAGTGTAACCTAATAGTATAGATACCTGAAATTTGTAAAAATTGCCAAATTCAAGTATTATACAATTTTAATACTTCAGTGTTTTCATATTTGAAAACTTTATTTCCTTCCTGATTAACTAGAAATGGCATTGCTACTCCTCATATTTTCTAACATGTTCTTGATCCTAGAAAATGCATAGCAAGCATTCACTAATACATGTGGAGAAAGAAATATTATATTTCTTAAGTGGTAAAATCAATGATGATTTACAATATGCAGTTATTTTGTTGTACCAGCAAATTTCCAAATATAAGCCTCCACATAAGGATATTTATTTTACAGTATTCCATTTTGTCATGCTACTGTAGATATAGTTTTCCTCCAATTAAATCCTCGGCCACTATAGAAGAAAAATCTAGTCAAGATCTGCTGAAAGAAAAAAACTTATAAGTAAACATATTGTGTGTATGCAACATACACTATCATATTTGTATAATTTTTAAAATAAGTACTAAAGATCTAAATCAGGCATGTCAAACTGCCAGCCCATAGGCCGGATGCGTCACGCCGAAACCGCACCCACCCCATTGCCAGCAATGGGGAAAAAGTCGCGATGTGACGTCACGAGTTTGACATGCCTGATCTAAATACAAGACCTCTTGCCCTAGAATTATAATCTATAATGGCTAAATATCACTCTAAAGAGTATCAAAATTTAACACTGACAAAAAGCAATTTTATTCACTGTAATCCCAGCAACTTTTTTCCAGTGATACTGGAATTACTATAAGTAATTCTATTTATAACTGATCAGTTATTTTTTTATAGAAGAGCTTCAACTCAACTGTAGCTACAACCTAGTCATACATAACAAGTGATGGTTCTAAAAATACACAAAGTCATTAATCATAACACAAAAGTGCACACCTGCATTAACAACACACATACTATTCACAAAAACAATTTCCTTTTCTGAGTTGGACAAGGAAGAATGATAGAATTGGAAAACTAATCTAATACCTAAAATGAAAATTCCCATACTTTTGCAAATGTATTATCCCTTAATACTTTACTTAAAACATTTCAGAAAATAATGACATGGAAATCCCAGAAAGACATAGTTGTTTCATTATATAGAACTGAGGCTTACATAGACTCCAGATTAGGAAAATTACCTATATATCTATTTTGGAAATCTATTTCAATATTTGAAATTCAAATATTAGATTGTTGCAATATACTTAGGACTGTAACTGAAAATCTTGATTTGAAAAAAAAAAGCAGGAAGCTTAGAATGAAACGTTATTTATTCAGAGTTTTAACTAAAGAGCATACTTGGGATTAAAGAATATATAAGAATATAATTGTTTCTATACTGAAGTTCGTTTCAGCATCTTGTATATTAGCACTCTTTAAAGCTCATTGTTAAAAAAAGACAAAGTAAACAGTAAGAGTTCTTTTCCCCCATCCATTTCGTGTCCTTTTTCCCAAGAGAAAGACACAGATTTACTCCCATAAATTTTGTTTTTTCCAAAATTAGACACAATGAATTCAAAAAGCAATGTTTGTTTGAACCAAATTTTGTGAATTGTGCTAGTACCTAGTACCGGTAAGAATTTCATTCACCCCTTATCGCCCTTATCGCAAGTACCATTATACCTCTACATTCCACACTATGTAAACACCGGCTAGACTTTAGTGCTGCTTCACACACACTGCTCATCAACCTGATGGATACATTACTTCCATTTATTGTCTCATATTACCTTAATGCTTGTAAGATGAAAGCAGCTCATTTAGCAAATTTCTGAGTTATGAGACATCAAGCACTTTAAGTATGGATGTCTGAATTACCCATAAAACCTCTAAGGGATGAATTGGAAGAATGGGACCCTAGAATACTTCAGAACAATATACTAACACAAAACAATTCCAGTATAAAGAAAAACTGAGAAATCATGGGAAATGACTTATTTAAGTAATAAGAGGCACACGTGCAGCAAGGAAATCGCTGAGCCTGTAACTTAAGCGGCTTGCAAACCCACAACATTCGTGGCACGGACGAATCCTACACAACCGAAGCTTTTTGAAATGAGCGTTCGTTCACCCCATAAATCCAAAACCTACTTAACTGGATTTAAAAGCAGAAGAGGGACCCGATCTTCCCCAGGCCCACCATTAGCATGATTAGGGTTCATTATTAGTTACAGAAAGAAGTAATCAGGGATGAAGTGGCCCAATCCCAAATATGGGTTCATCCCAGCCATGAAAAAGCATCTCACGAACATCATTAAAGGAATGATCCCAACGGCCCTCGAGGCACGATGGCCGCCCATCCCGGGCCTCCGCGTTTGCTGACCTTATTAGTAAATCGCCGGGAAAACGGCGATTTATTTATTTATTTATTTTATTTAATTAATTTATTTATTTTATTTAAACGGTGGCGAAGGGGCCAAAATCCGCCTCGCACAGCCCTTACCGGCATCCTCTCCCCTTTCGGCCCTCTCCCCCCTCCCCAATTTTCCTCTCCCCCCTCCCCAATTTTATTTCTCCATCCTCCTCCATCTCCCTTCCTTGATCTACCCTCCGAAGAGCCAAAGAGGGGTTCCCAAGTCCCTCATGGGAGAAATCCCCACCGCCTTTGGGGCTTCCTTCCCGTTCCTTCTGGTCCTCTGCCGCCACGTGGAGCTGAATAGGCTCCTCCAGGAGAATCTGGGACTCTCCGTGCAAACCGGCCAACCGCCGCCCCCACCCCGCTTGGCCGGCTACGCCAGCCGAGCCGAGCCGAGCCAAGCCAAGCCAAGCCATACCTGTTGCAAGCAGCGAGCCAGACACGCGGCGCTTCTCCCCCCCAGTCGCTCTCCAGCCCTCGACTCGCAGGCGCTCCCGCCCCCTCACGCACTATAACGGGCAGAAGAGGGCGGAGCTAAGCTGTGAAAGGGCGGGCTTCTTTAGGCCCGGAGACTGACGGAGTAGCCGCTTCTTCTACCCCCCCCCCCTTTCCGCAGTGGGTTCGGCTTCCATTGGAGAGAGGCACCTTGGAGGAGACGCGGGAAGTAAGCTTTTCAAGAGGTCAGGGAGGACGACGCTTTCCGCACGTAGCTATGAGAGCGAGAGGAGTTGGTGATCCTTTGGTTAGAAGCGGAAAGCCAGCTGCCTAAGAAGAGGGGGGCATCCCTACTTTCCCGTCCCGCGTCACTCTCAGCTGCCCAAGGGCAAATATCCTTCCAAGTTACTTTGCACAAGACCCGTGCTTCATTAAATTCTGACCTCCGACTCGACGCTTACACAGCGTTTTATGGTTTTCTCAGAATCACCTTTAGCACTCAAAAACAGGTCGTGGGGAATATCTTGACTCAGAATAAACGGCCACTCCTTGACCTTTACAACTTGGCAAAGAGTTTTCTTCCAATTAAGATGCATTACTCTTTGCTGCTGCAAAAAGATAAAGCCTTGAGAAAAAAAAAACTCTTTAGTCTAATTTGCAAACGTTGTGGCCTACGTGCATACAAAATCTACGTTCTTCTTTAAAAAAAAAAACCCAGGAACAATCCCAAATTTTATTTCTGTGGAATAAAGCTTATGGAGCAGAGTAGTCTTTGTCTCTGTAGTAAGCATGCTTATGGCTGCTCTATTAGCAATGAGGATATTAACCATATTGGTGCTAGATTCGATTTTTAGTTGTGCATTCAGACTCTTCTTACCTCAAAACAAAGACAGAGACCTGCATCTCTGATTATAGGTAAAGTTGTGTTGAATGCCTGGTGATTTCACCAACAATCCATGCATTTTTAGTAACAGGAAGGAGTTGCCCTTACTGTACTTTCTTCAGTCTCAGAAAAACAGAAATCAAATGGACAATCTATTTGCTGTTCTGATCTCTTTCCAGTCATGTGATGGATGGTCCTCTACCTTATAATATGTTTGTTTGCATTGTGTTGTTCTCATACAAATATGTTGTTTACAGTTTTATATTTTTTAACCACCCATCTCCCTCAGAGAAAGGCTCTGGGCTGTGTATAATATAATCAATAAAATTAACATTAAAATCAGAATTAAGATTAAAAAGGTTTAAAATTATAAAAATAACATAAAATGTCAAATGGTGAAAAAATTCCTGATGGGAGATGGGTGGTGTTGGGGGATCTCATCAAGCCAGCTAACCGCACAGTTGTGTGGGACACAAGGCCACGCAGGCAAGTTTTGACCCCTTTGCGGAAGGCCAAGAGATTGGGGGTTTCCTCACCTCTGGGGTCAGGATGTTCCACAAAGAACAGGCAGTGGAGAGAAGATTCTCTTCCTAACCCCCACCAGGTGAAATTCTTGAGGAAGTCTGCAGCATACCTCCCCTGCTGGAATGGGTGGCTGTGACAGGGTGTAGCCAGTTCTATAGGTAGCCTAGCCATATGCCATGTAGGACTTTAATGATGACTAAAACCTATAAATTGGACCTGGAAGCACACTGCCTACAGTTGCTGATAGATAGATAGATAGATAGATAGATAGATAGATAGATAGATAGATAGATAGATAGATAGATAGATAGATAGATAGATAGATAGATAGATGATAGATAGATAGATAGATAGATAGATAGATGATAGATAGAAGAAATCCCTTAATATTCTATGACTGTTAGTACCATATTTGTATCATTTCTCTGGAGGTCTATGGAATATGATTGCCATCTGCAAGTTTTTAGCATCTGGATTAGGGAAGCTTACAGCAGAATCAAATCTTAAAACACTTTCAAAAGGCCACAAGATTGGGGACCCAACAATATTGTGTTCAATAGGCCTTACTAATAGAATAAAAATGCCTGTAATAAACTCCAGAATGCCAGAGTCATAAATTGAGATGAAATAGTTGATGTTTGTATGATTTTATTGTAGAGTAACATTCTACAATAGTATTCAAGAATATTCCTTGTGAATATGGTAAAGCTGAAATTTATACAACTGTTCCTGTGTCCAGTTAATGAATTTTACTAACAGTGCAGATTAGTGGAGAATACATTTATAAATCTGCATGTGAAATAGACATTATGCATGTTAAATTAAATTACTCCAAAACAATAAATTGATTTGGAAATGCCCATGCTATTGCATTGTTTTATTTTCATTTTATCAAATCTTTTAACCGGCTAATTATATATAGTGTATGTTATCTATATCTATAGATAGATATACATTGGCAGACAGAAAAACTTGATAAAGGTTCCCATGGATTGATAGGCTGCTACTGATAATTCAGTTTATAATATTCATATCATGTGCATAATTGCACTACTGGATATATTCCAATAAATATTATTATTATAAAGTTTAGATTTTATTAAACTTAAAAACATAGTGGAAAAGGTACTAAGCATGCAGCTATTTTTACACTTCAGACTTTGCACACTTGGAAGGAAGTCTCACAACTCTCATAGTCATTCATAAAGTTACTATGCAGTGAGTATTTGCATCCTCAAAATGCTAAGCATTTGCATTGAAATAATCCATTTTCAAGCTCAGGAACAGTGCAAAGTGTGGGTATTCTTAGGTATATTACTTAAAAGAAAAAACATCAAAGTTTCCAATATGACCTACCTCCTACCTGCATACACAAAAGCCTGGACACGTTCCAGACCAACATCCCTTATCAAAACCTGAGATATATTAGAGTAGCAAAGTAACACTAAGCCATTATCTGCCTAACTATGATCTACTGAATAACTATAACTGCGTTCTTACAATATTTCTCCAAAGAATAAACACAAATATTGGCACTTATAGTTAGCCGTGACTTGACAGTAAATAAGAATCCAAGTGTATTTTTGAGATGCATTAAAAGATTGTCAAAGGATTGTTGCCATATGCTTTTCTCTAAATAATAATGATTAAAATAATGTTTTTTTTCTTAGTTCACCTGTCATTGTAACCTGAAATTAGTTAAGACAGATCCAGTTTCCTTTTTTCAAGGACAAATCTTTACTATCTAGTGATTTGCTCTAGGTAGAAAGAAAGATGGAACAAAGCTGTTGTGATAGGAAACAGATCTCCTGTCAGATCAAAGGGAAAAATCATTTCTGCAGTAGGACTGAGCACTCCAAGTACGCTTGATAAATGTTAAGGCACTTAATGATGCAGAGAACAAACCCTAAAGCTTATGCATTGCACAATATCATAATTCGAATCCATGGGTTTATTGCGCCTTTCCGCCAATATTGTCTTTTGGAGACTCGGCATCTTTTTTGATAAGATTTTTGGAAGTGCTTCCTTCCAAGGGCTGAAAGAGAGGTACTGGCCCAAAGTTATTCAGCTTGCTTCATGCCTAAGGCAGGATGAGGACTAACACTGTCCTGCTTTTTAGCCTTGTGCCTTACTACTACTACACTTACTACTATACCAAACTGGCTCTCAATCCATGGATTAGAGCTATTTTATTCTTAAAATAACACTAAATGTAGACTTTGAATGTGATAGTGCTACAACCATGTATGTCTGAAAGTAAATCTTTTTGGGAGCTTTCTCCCCACTTCACATGTGATACTGTTGTCTATAGTACCTCAGGAAAAAGCAAACCTAAATAGCAGAAATACAGATGGTCCTTGTTAACAACCATTTGCTCAGTGATCATGCAAATTTACCACTGCACTGAACAAGTGGTAGTTATGACCAAACTTCATACTTAGGATGTTGCAGCTTCCTGCAGTCACATCATCGCAATGTGCAACTTTCTACAATGCCAGTGGGGAAGCTGACAGGAAGTCAAGCTGTGGTCATTATGAAGTCTTCGCTTAGCAACCCATGTGGTCCTTGTTTAATGATAGCAACTGAGACTACTAGCATTGTGATTGCTAAGTGGCATAGTCACATGGTTTTTCAACTTAACATACACATCACTTGATGAAGTTTTCAGTCCCAATTAGATTCATTAAACAAAGATCACTTGTATATTTAGAAAATAATGGAACATAAATCCAAAACACCATTATTCAAATAAAGAAGACATAAAGAATTATTTAAAAGTCCCATAAAACCTTCAGCAATAGTGTGTAGCCATTATTTGAGCTGAAAACTATAAATAATACATTCAGAATATACTTTCATAAATTGACATTTAACTCTAAAGAAGTGTCCCTTTGGAAAAGTATTACTTTATCAGCATAAATGTTCAGGAACTTTGTAGATTTAATGTCAATACTTTTGGGACGGTTTTCTTTTTAAGAATGTTTTTAATTACTTCAATTAACAATCACCTGCAAAATGATTGATAGTTTTTTAAAAAAAGAGACCGTGTCTACTTCTGTGTTCAAAGGTTAAAAATTCTGGATTTTAGTGTTAATAAGATTAGAAAAGTGGGCATTTACTTTTTAAAATGATCGATTAAACACAGAGTAGTGCTTAAAAGTTTGTGAATTCTTTGAATTCTCAATATTTGTGCATAAACATGGCATATGTGATCTGTTCTCCATACAAGTTCTAAAATTAGATAAAGAAACCAAATTAAACAGATGATTAAAAAACATTAAGCCTAATCCTAACATTATACTTGTTCCTTGATTTATCGAGGAAAATTGTTCAAAGCTACATATTTAAAGCACACTATACTGGTAGGCCTCCAGCTGGTTTAAGTTCTTTCCCCATCATGTGCCTGTGATTTACCTACTAACACTCATGCAATTTAACTTGGATTTGAAGTTAATATTTGTTTCTTCATTAGGCATAATCTTTCAACATTCTCATGCTCATTAGATTAGTAAATTCATTATCTCAGTGCAGTAGAAATCAAGATAAGATTGAACTTGTCATTAGAAGGAATGAGGTGGAGAAGAAAACCAGGACTTTTTTTGTTCCTGTCATTTGTCAGCAGGATTTTCTCACCAGTAGACCTCTCTGCAAAGTAGTAATTTGGACAAGATGGCTTTATTCAAGCAAAAAACTTTGAAACCAATCAATGTTCATGCCATTTCAAACTCTGGAACTGCTGTATAGGGAAAGTGGATTTTTTTAATGACTCCAGGTAATAAATTTGAGCAGTTATTGATTAAAAGCAGGTAAAAAAATGATCAGAATATCCCACACATAAAAAATTAATCATCTTAAAATTAAATAATCTAGTTTGGCTGCCATCTCAGTGGTTCTAACCCAATGGCATTTATTTAACTGAATGTAACGGTTATTAAATGCATTCATTTTACGTTAATAAGAATTTCTATTTGTTCAGAAATCCAAAATTAGAGGAAAAATTACTCCTTTAAATAAAGCACCAAGTTTTTATTTGCAGTTAATGCTCATCACATCCTGCACAACTGCAATTTGAATTAGTCAAGTTATATCCAAGAGCCAGAGGCTTTTTATATTGTGTTTTCTTCATTCTATCAGTTTCACAAACATTTGTTTGTTTAAGAGGAAGCCAATCATTACTAAGATCTTATCACAAATGGCTCTTAACTTGAAGTATCAACATACTTCTGTCTCCAAGTTTGTTTATTTTTTTCATCAGCTACCTTTATACCATTGCTTGTTAGTTAGACACAAAGAAGGGTTTTTTACTGCCATCATGCTGATAAGGCTTAATATCCATAGAACAGTTAATTAATCATTGGATTTTTTAATATACTGTAATTTGACAGGTAAAATGTAGGTTAAAAGAAAAAGGTGTATGTGAGAAACAGGAAGTTCATCCAGCTTCAAAGGAATTCTTCTGAAATGCCCAACTGAAATAAGCATACTTCATTTCAATTTTTTCATATATTTTTTTTGTTTGCATGCTTTTGCAAGAAGATACCAGAGGATTGGAATATGAATTAAGATGTGAAATGTCTTTATGCAGCTACAACTAAATGGAAGTGAAAAATTTTCTCTCACCATGCTGGTGGGCAAAGAAGTATATTGCTCTCAAAACAATGTATTATATTAATTATGCATCAATAAAACTGAAAAACTGGGGCAATAGCACTCATTAAATAAGAAATCTAATTTTGAAAAGATATATGGATTATTACTAAATTATTAAGAACTGAGATAGTATGACTGTAAAAAAGGAATGTTTACCTTTAAGCATTTTTATTAATAAGGAAAACCTCTAATTAAAGAAACTCCTAGGAGTTTCTTCTAAATTATTCCATCTATGGCGTTACTGTATAAGCATTTTTTGTACTTTATTGTATTGTGACTTGGGAGACTTCATTATTTATAAATTTATAAGGTTCCAGTGCTTTTTTAGTTGATGTTTGATTAGCAGGTACAAAGATTTCATTGGGGAATATATCATGCTATCATTTATGACAGGAATTCATCTACTTTTGTTATAGTCTTGCGTTTTGAGAAAATGTAAGTGTTTAATAGATAAATTAGCTATTCCAAAGATAACCTTTTTATCATACTACAAGTTTGTACCATCAAGGTTTATCATTCAGTAATTATCTATGAATTTATCCTCATTGAAACTTCAGATTACAATAAAATATTCAGATTACATAACTTCAGATTACATAAACTATCTACAGATTTGTTTTTGCTCAATTTAGAAGAGCTATATTATTTCAAAGATAATGGGTCCTATGTTATATTAATACATTGACCTTGATGAGTAGCTTTTAAAGTTGTTTTGTTATTAAAAATCCTAATTTGTAAATGATAGTTTACCCCACATGTTCCAACATTTCAATAATTGGTACTTTGCCTTCTTCCTTTACTTATGTTTACAAAGGAAATGGCCACTTGAGTAAGACTGTGATTTTGCTAATTTTATCTTTCTCCACAAAAGTGTATTTTGTTTGCTTCTTCTGCCTTATTCAGAGGGCAGGCAGCATTAAGGCTGGCAGAGGGGATATGGATAATATACAACCGCAAGTATGTGATATGGGGCTTTCATTGACATTGTTTCTAGGGAAACAAGAAAAATTCCTATGGATGTTATGAATCCATGGAAAGAAATCCCCTGCTGTGATTATAAGTCAAGGATGTTTCAACAAGATTTCTTCCAAGAGTCCTAAAGACATGAAAGCATTACAGTGGGATTGGTGTTTAGTGTTTTGTGATTAGTTTGAGCTGGCCCAAACATAGAGAATTTAGTCAACATTCAGTTTTTTTACATGAGTAGTAACAGAGCTGGGAAAATTAGAGACACAGCTGGAGGTATGAATAATGAATAGTAACTGGCTGAGCAAATAATTCTACTTAAAATGGTTTTTGAGTTCTAAGATGCACCTTGATTTTCCTAGTAGAAATCACTAAAGAAGCTAATCTTAGTATTGAAACAATCATGTAGAAATAGATTTTGCACCTTCTATTTAGGTATATTTCAAAATTATTGTAAGTACTTTGGAAAGTCTGCTCAAAAGTGATAGAAAGATTCAGAATAACTTACCTACTCTTTTAGTTTGAAAACAGAAAACATCAACCAGATCTCAAAAAGATAGATGCTTCCTTTCTTATCCCTGGATTAAAGCATAGAGCCTCAACTATCCTAAGGTAATATTTTCAAAGAAGGGAAACCAAATGTTAGCTGTAAAAGTATGTAAGTATGATGCAATCAACTATTATACAGGTAATCTTTTTCTGATTCTGTTGTAAAAATTACTTTAGCAGGCATATGAATGGTTCTTCAATGTGGAATAAGTTAATTTATAATATGTCTATTAATGGCATAATATTCCTTTTATAAACTTTAAGCCAATTATAAAAATAAGCAGTTATATTTTATATCTGTTATTTCCTGAATTGTTTGTCCTTGAATTGCTTCAGATTTAGTCTGCACCACTACAGTAATTCTTATGTATTAAACATGAAAATATAAATATCAAAATTAATGCATTCCTTTTTATTTCCAGATTTTTGTATATAAATACTTTATTCTCATTTCAAGCTGAAGGGAGGAAAAAAACCTTTATCATAATGTGAAAGATTAGGATTCATTTTATTTTATAGATTTGTATATTCATCCAATTGGAAATGACTATAAGCTCTAATAGACAAAACCGTAGAAGATATAAACAAAAAAATGTGATTGTTGGAAACTGCTAGTAATTATCACAAATGCAGAGTTGAATATTTGGACTGAGGAGGTTTGGTTCCTCACTCTAACCAATTCAGTGAGTTATTGCAAAGATGAAATACAATTGAAATAAGTTGCCTCTATTTTTAGAAAGGAAGTTAAAATAAAAATGTGGAATCTGATCAACAATGTCAAACTTCACATATGTGTAGAACTCCATATTGTTATAATTCAGAACATTGCTGAGATTAATGGACTCTTCACTTTTTTGTTGAATTTTTGTTGGATTATACATTGGACTAAGTGTTATAATGCAATTGATTTCAGGTTTCTGATATGTGAGCCTAGCAACTAGAGTTTATACAACAAACCATGGCTGCCTTAGCACAATGTGTGAAACCATTTTGTCTCCATTTTGCATTTTGTTTCCACAGAACCGCAAATCTTGATTTCAGTGGTAACCAGAGAGAGTACTTTCACATCTTTACTACTAATATATGAATATGTGAACTGTTTTTGTTAATATAATCTGTTTATTATGTTTCCATCCCTCTGGCGAGACACAGATATCTGCAAGGCCATTTCTATATGCTATAATAACTAAACTTTTTTTTAACTGTTTGGGGGGAGGGGGTGACTGCTAGACTAGGAACAAAAAGATCCAGATTCTAGTGCTCCCTTTATCATGGAAACCTTGGGCAGTCATGCCCTGGCCCTAATTAGTGTGAGACCCTGCAACAAATTGGCTGATAACATCTCTCCCATCATGTTTTGACAGCTTCGCTATAAGAGGTAGGTGACTGCAATGCAAAGACAAATGGACCCTACTAAGAAATACAATTTTTTTACATTTAAATTTCATTTTTTTGTAAATTGAAATGGACTTTAACTCTCATGATTTCCAGCTTCATTATTATGTATCTATTTGTGTCAAATAACCAAACTTGTACTGTTGTTTTTTTTAAAAAAATCTTAAATAAAATATACAAATTCTGTGCTTGGTTCTTGACTCAAGCTTTGTTAGTCTATTTTTGAATTTTCTAGATTGTATTTTCTATGTATTGTGCCTTCCAAGAGCTTTGTTGCATGTAGTGTTCTATTACTCCTTTTATTTAATTCTTTCTTCACTGTTTCAGTTGATAATATTTTATTAAACTTTAATAAATAGTTTATTTATCAGACTTGCATGCCACCCTCAGCAGGTCACAGGATTGAAACAGATGTGGCCATCCTTGTCTATGCATGGAAACTAATTGAGAACAGACACAAGCAATATCAGTTGAATGAGAGACAACCAGAAATATTAGATTTGTAGTTTAGATTAGGAAGTTGGGGGAAAGGGGGCAAAGCAAACCCTTTCCATAGGATTGTCTTTACTCATCATTTCACCATTATATTTTTGTTTCATAATGTTTTCACACATCACAATCTCCATCTGTTGGAAAAATTCTGTGGGAGGCAGAACTTTTTCTAAAATTCAGTAACTTCTTCCTGATTCAGTAGCACACAGACTTTTAAATTCAGTCTTCCTGTTTATATACAAAAACTCTGGGACATTTCCCCTTACTGTTTTAAGTAGACATACCTAAAAATAACCCTTTATAAACAGAAATTAAAGATATACTTTTAACTAACCATTGATTTTCTTTAGGATCCATACAAACCTCAGCTAATGCTTTGTTATGTGCAGCAGAATGTGTTTCCTTTACTATCACTGATAAACACTGAGAAGAATTCAAGCAGCTTCACTAGGCAGGAGGTAATTAAGTACTTAAAGTCAGCAACAAACAAGTTGCTGCGAAAACAAAAGTGCAGAATCATGTAGACAACCAGGAAATTGATGATATACATTCCAGACTATTCAGCTAATAAAGTAATGAAGTATTTCAAACACAAATAATTATGATGGACTTAATAGATTCTGTTAGCCTGGTAATAGCCAAGAAAATAAGCAGATGATGTACAAGAGAAAGAGAATTCCACAGGCTAGTATTCACTGTTTTGAATGCAGCATATTTTAAATTATTCTAAGAGTAAATTATTCATTTCAGAGCAAAGGAATATATAACTGGAAGTTTTATTTTATTTATTTATTTATAATTTAATTTGTATCCCGCCCTTCTCCTCACCGGACTCAGGGCGGCTAACAGCCTTATAAAACAACATTACAATAAATATCCATATTAAAACCAAATTAAAAGAAAATATTCGTAAAGGCCAATCGTTAAAATTACCCTTAAAATTACCCTTAAAAACCCCACTAAAATTCCCTAG
>NW_015387350.1:146821-151623 GCF_001527695.2 Protobothrops mucrosquamatus | reverse complement strand
CTCGGGAGCCACAGAGTCAAACTCCTCCCATACAACAGTCTCAAGACCTGCTCCCGTATCCTCCCCCGGGGCCACCCAGTCAGAGTCCAGGCCTTCTCGGATCCGAGCGACTTTGTCATGCAGATATTGCGCAAAGTCCTCGGCCCTCCCCTCCAGGGGATCCCCCCTCCCTCAATTGAAGGAGAGAGCGGGTCACCCTCTCAAGTTGTTGATAGGATACACTGTAAAATAAAAATTAGCCTGTAATATTCCTCAATTTTCTGGATTTAAGTCTAGTGTAATTGTGATCAATTAATGCTAAAGATTTTGGAAGTTCAGTCATAAGACAACATAGTATCCACATCTTTTATTTGTAAAAAATGTTAACTTAATCTTAGAGGAGTAACTCGTCATGCTAACACTGTAACATGAAATCACTGTGCTACATTTAACATTAACTGATGCTCTTCCCTTTACTCCTGCCTTATTGGTCCTTAATTGCTGTTGGTAGGTTGGTTGGTTTTCCTATGGTTAAATATTTTATCTTAATCTAGAAGAGTCATCACTTTATGTTAAACTAAATCTGGGATTGGAAACAATGGTTAATTGTTTAGTAAAGCTTCTATGTTTTTTCATTTGTATTTTGATGATAGTATTACATATTAACCATTACAAATAGATACTGTATTTTCTTCATTTTTAAAATAAGATTGGAAAAAAATATTTAAATCTCATTATGAAGAAGATTGAACACAGCTTAGAATGTATTGTTGTGCTTATCAGTGCTTATCAGTGGTTATTTAAGTTGGCAGGACTGGCCTAAGGGTTTTTTAGCTTGGTTTTATAATAATTTTTAAAAATAACAAAGGCCTAATAATATTTTATCTTAATTAACATTTTAACTGTAGTATTTTCTGTATTTATGTATTGTTTTTAAAAGGCTGTAAGCCGCCCTAAGTCCGTAGGGAGAAGGGCGGGGTAAAAATATAAATAATAAATAAATAAATAAAGGTACCGGTATTTCTTTTCTGCTATCTGCATTATTGAAAATTCACTCAGCAGAGCTTATGTAGTTCAAGACTTCAACAGCTTCTGCAATAAATGAGATGATGAAGCCTTACAGATGCTATGACATATCTATAAAATACTTGCAGTGATAAAATGGTATGCCTCCATGCAGAGCTAGATGCCTATATTGATGAATACATTAAAAAAGCCTATTTGGTCTACTTTAGTAAGATCAGTTTCAGCTTGAATCTAATGATGTGAATAGGATAGTGCGTGTAGCTACACATTTTCTCAAGCCCTGCGGCTTCTGGCGGATCTGATCCAGCTCAGGAGGATTAACTGATTGAGACCAGTATATGAGAAATGAATCATGTTTGCAACAGATGCCAAACATCAAAGCAACTCTACAACTGCTCAGAAAATCCACAGTGAATCCTGAAATTATCTTTTTAATAGTAAGTTCATTAAACATTCTAATAAAAATTAAAAAGCGCACAAAAGAAAAACCAGAAGAAATCCCTCTTAAAGTGAAGTTTGCAGATGATACAACAGTCATTGGTGTCATTCGAGACGATGAGTCTGCATATAGATGAGATATAGCCCAATTGGCCTTGTGCAGCCAGAACAATCTGGAACTGAACACTATTAAAACTGTAGAGATGATAGTAGATTTTAGAAGAAGCTCTCCTATTCTACCACCTTTTATAATATTAGGCAACACAGTATCATCGGTAGAGACCTTCAAGTTTCTAGGTTCTATTATCTCGAACAACTTGAAATGGACACCTACCATTACCATCACTAAAAAGAACAAAGAATGTTCTTCCTGCATCAACTCAGAAAGTTCAGATTCCCTAAGGATCTGCTGATATAGATCTATAGAGGAATTATTGAATCTATCATTTGTACCTCAATAATTGTCTGGTTTGGCACAGCAACCAAACAGAACAATTCAACGGATTGTTAGGACTGCAGAAAAAAACCATTGCAACCAGCTTGCCTTCATGAACAAGAAAGAGGGCTGAGAAAATATCTACAGACCCCTTCAGATCCTGGACCTAATCTATTTCAACTTTCCCCCTCAAGATGCCATTATAGAGCATTGCATGCCAAAATAACTAGACATAAAGATAGCTTTTGTCCTCTTGCCATCACTCTGCTGAACATTTAATTCCCACAACACTGTCTCATTTCTCATATTTTATCTTCTTCTCATCTTTCCCACTATCTTCTCCTATTAGTTTCTTATGATTTATCAATTGTTGTTTGTAACTTATTATTAATGATTGTAACTATGATTTATGACCATCTATTACTTGCTGTTTATATGTACACTATGAGCTTATGCACTGAAGACAAATTCCTTTTGTGTCCAATCACACTTGGCCAATAAAGAATTCTATTCCTATTCCTATTCTCATTCCCATATTCCATTCCATTCTATTCTACCTCACCCCTTGGCTATGGATGACCTCACCCAGTGGCCTTCCTGATTGAATAGGAGCATACTCATTTGTTGAATAGGAGCAGAGAGAGCACTGATCTCTATGGCACCCCATACAGTAGGGGTCAAGGGCACAATCTCCCCCAATCACCACCAACTGGAATTGGTGAGAATGGATTCTGGAGAAAGGAGGTGAACCAGCACAGCACAGTCTCACACCCCCATCATCTGAGTTGATCCAAAAGGATTCAATGGTTAATGATATCAAAAGCCACTAAGAGGTCAAGTAAGACAAGGATGGATGCACAACCCCAATCTCACCCATGCCAGACATCATCCAAAAGTGCAACCAATGCCAATTATCCCAAAGAAGCTTAATCTGTTCTTTTGATATCTAGCTACAGAACTCTTCCTACATTAGTGTAGCCAATTCATTGCACCAGAAGAAGTAGCTCATGAAAGCTTGTCCTTTATCATAAATATTGTTAGTATAAAAATGTGCAACCAGACTTGTCTCCTCCTACAATGTCTCTAGAAGTTCTTGTGGCAATTGAAATATTTATTGTTGCTTGCATTTCATGAATTATATCTCAATATAAAACATGTTGCTTGTTTCCTTAGTTGTCATAATATATAGTATATGTGCAATAAACAGAAGATCATGATATGGAGTAAATTACATTTTAATTCAAAATTTAAATGCATGCAAGATAAGCACAGAGACAAAACAAAAGAATAATAACTAATTATACTAATTTTCTTAGCTTTGATAGGCTAATTAACAGATTCCCTATGAAAGACCCATGCTTACCTGCAGTTCATATCAACATATAACAAATCTCTGTATTAACTAAGTGAGAATTTTTCTATGCATTCAACAAGAGTAAGAACAGCTAGATATGCCACGGAAGTATCTAACTAATCCTGTACACTGTGTGAGAGCGTATAGAAGTGAAGGATTGCATGCTGGAATCAGTACTCTTCATTTTGAGAACGATCTGCAGATAAAGTGCAAATATAATTCAGTTCTTTGAAAAACCTTTTTTAAAAAAAGACCTGCAGTGATTTAACAAAATCTGATTTCAGCTCATTTTGATAATTAAGATGTAAGAAGCCAGAAAACATTTCAAAATCCAATGAAAGGTAGGTGAGCATTCTGACCTTTCTTTATGAATAAATAGAAATAAAATAGCTTTAGAGAAATGGCATCTGTAATGTAATGTTTGTGTTTACTGTGTTTATTTCAGTTTTGCTAATTGTAAGTTTTACTAATTGTAAGAACAGTACATGTTATTGAAAAATATTGATTGCTTCATTAATTGCTGATTAATATATAAAATTATTTGATTAATAATAGAAAAATAAGCAAAGAACTTCATTATAGCAAATTAAAGGGTGCAGTGTTTTTTGTGCAAAAAGTGTATCCGGGGTAACAGAATCA
This sequence comes from Protobothrops mucrosquamatus, assembly GCF_001527695.2. Classification (NCBI taxonomy): domain Eukaryota; kingdom Metazoa; phylum Chordata; class Lepidosauria; order Squamata; family Viperidae; genus Protobothrops; species Protobothrops mucrosquamatus. Next base: position 147,751 of record NW_015387350.1, on the reverse strand, counting down.
TAAGGATGAATAATTTCTACTGAAACAGGAAACTTGGTGAGTCATCAAACTTTCCTGTACAGTGTAAGAAATAATGAAATAAATTTTGCAGAACTGATCTTGCAGCAGGGTTCTTGTATCAAGAATTTATTTTTAATGTTTCTAGTATGCTTGCTTCAACAAGCATCCATAGGAGTTGAGGGAAACAACTTTGTATCATAACATAATAATTGATTGATTGGATTATATGCCATCAAGTCATTGCTGTGTCTTATCAACCACTTAGGTTTTCTCATAACCTGGTCTTTCGGATCTTCTAGAGATGTGCTCCTTACCACCATAACTGAATCCATCCTTCTTGCTAAGGGTTATCTGCTTCTTCTCTTTCTTGCTTGCTTTTCTCAACATCCAGGCCTTTTTTGGAGAGTTAGATCTTCACACAAGGTGTCTGAAGTAAGTGTCTTGATTGAGAAATCTGGGTTTGATTATTCTTTGTTTTGGGGTTTGGGGTTTTTTTGTTGTTTTTTTTTTTGGCTATCAGCAGTATTCTCAGGAGCTTTCTCCAATGCCAAAATTAGGAAGCATCAATACTGCGGGATCCAATCTGAGAGAAGTTCCTTGAAAATGGGCTCCAGCATGAGACCAAAAGCTCGGAAGACAAAATCTCTGGTCTCTGTGACCGACCTTGATTGGATCCTGCAACATTATCCAGGAACACATATATTCGCCTTCATTCATGAGCATTAATACTCTTAATAATAATAATAATAATAATAATAATAATAATAATAATAATAATAATAATAATAATAATAAAGTTGGAAGGGACCTTGGAGGTCATCGAGTCCAACCCCCTGCCCAGGCAGGAACCCTACACCATTTCAGACAAACGGCTGTCCAGTCTCTTCTTAAAAACTTCCAGTGTTGGAGCATTCACCACTTCTGGAGGCA
>NW_015387350.1:94895-146657 GCF_001527695.2 Protobothrops mucrosquamatus | reverse complement strand
ACCAAAACTGGATGCAGTATTCCAAGTGCGGCCTTACTAAGGCATTGTAAAGTGGTATTAATACTTCACGTGATCTTGATTCTATCCCTCTGTTAATGCAGCCCAGCACTGTGTTGGCTTTTTTGGCAGCTGCAGCACACTGCTGGCTCATATCTAAGTGATTGTCCACTAGGACTCCGAGATCCCTCTCACAGTTACTTCCTATGTTGGTTCTTCAGAGTCCAATACCATTGACAATAGCATTGCTTGCATGATTCTGATCTTTGCAGAAATAAATATTATAGCATTTTAACATCTTTTCCAAGGCCTTTATGACTGTTCTGACTATTCTAACAAATGATACAGATCACATAATTCATGTCACTTGCATGATAATGCCATGTTTTTAATGGACACCATGATATAAGGCCTCACCTAACCAGGGCAGCCAAGGCTGAATACAGCATTGATTCCTTTGACTGGTGTTCCTGCTACTACCTGTGCTTCCTTCTTCAGTCAGAGGTCACAGGTAAAAGAAGAGAGGAGGTTTCCTCCTTTCACCAGTAACATAGAACACAATATCAAGTTTAAATTCAGCAATGGTGGTCAGTCTCCAGAGTCCTGGTCCATCTGAGGCAAATTATCAAATTACAATTTCCAAGATACTTTTAAAGTAATGTTTATTGGAAAACAATCACACTATGGAATATATGAATGGGCATTGGGTTTAGGAAAAAAAGTGGATTCAAAGAGTAAGTTTAAAAACAGAGACAATAATTACATTAATCCAAAGTGAAGACTTAACCTTATTCAACCTTCTAAACCAAGGGTGTCAAACTGCCAGCCCACGGGCCGGATGCGTCATGGAGAAGCCACGCCCACCCCATTGCCAGCAATAGAAAAACAGTCCCGATACATCGCGCGACGTCACGTGACGTCGCGAGTTTGACATGTCTGTTCTAAACTCTCTACAGCAGTTATTGATCCAAGACAGATATCCATCAGCTTCCAGTAACAAAATATATACCACCAATCATGACACTACAAAATAGTAGGTTTCATCAGGAATATCAGCTTCTGTCTCAAACAGAGCTAGACATTTTACTAGCAATATTTTGAAGTTGCATGTTTCTAATTATTGCAACAGTTTGCTAGATCTTGATCAGCTTTGATCCTTTTTCTCTTCCTCCCTACCCCCACTTCTCCAGCACATACGCAAACCGTGTAGTCATAGCAGGAAATTCTGTGAGTATGTGATAGTGGTAAAGTGTGAAGAGTTGAAAGTATTCCCATTTCAATATTGTGAATCATGTTATACAAATAATGTTCTTCTATAGGCTATCTCACTGATACGTCATTTTAAATAATTACTATGTTCTTTGGATCAACTCATTCTGAACAGACCTACTGTACTGAGAACCTGCATATAGAAAGTGCAAGCATATATTAATCTTTCTTAAAGTCTGTTGCTAGTTACTTTGGTTACTCACATCCCAATTACTTTGTTCTTGAATAAGCACCCTAGGCCAGGCAACTTTCTATTATGTCATATGTGGCTAAAGCAATGGTTTTCTTCAGCAGCTGTCAAAAGTTTATCACTTCTACTCTCAGTGTTATTTTGCTTTCTTTGCAGAAGAAAGCAAAAATATAGAAACTGATATCTGTAAGTGCTGCAATACAGAAGCTACTTCCAGTTTTAATCTTAGGTCTTACAAAGCACTATCTTTGGCATTATAAAGTAAAAATGTTAGCATTTAATTTATCATTATTTCTTCCTTTGGCTGTGAAAATATCATCCAGGTGGCTCTTTAGCTAATACCCAGCTTATGTTTGTTGCTTATAAGATAGAAATTGTTTAGCCACATTTGTAAAAAAGAAGCGTATGTGAATGTATTTTTATGAAGAATTGAACAATTCAGTTCTATAAACTATCCAGAACTGTGGCTGGCATTTTTGGCATTAAACTAATATGTATAAGATGACATCAGTATTTCAGTGGCAGCTTGTTTCCAAATACGCAATCCAGTGCATATTTATAACAGATTGATGAGTGTATGAGATTATTACGAGTAAAAATTGATAAGAAATTAGTGAGAAGGTACATATATGCATTGCTCAATATTTCTAATAAAGTATTTTCTTGTAGACCAAAGCCAATTTACTCCCTTTCATTTTTTAGTATCTGGATACATATTGGTTCACAAACTCTCACTCATTGTTTCCATGAATGAGAAGGTATAAGGGTCAGCTTCAACACTATTTATTATCAACAACATCATGTTTACTATATTGCAGACAAAGTAACACTATGTAAAATTAACTACAAAAAATTCATTAGCAGCCAAAAAGACAATTGAAAGCTACATACAAACTTAACTTTCAGTGGTGCTTATTTTAAAATAAAACTTTTAAATAAGTTTTATTTAAATAAAACTTATTTAAATAAAAAATAAAATATAAAGCTACATTCTCTCTACATAATAATAGAAATGTAGCATAGCAAAGAAAACATTCAGAATGTTTCTCTGTATTATCTATTTTAAATAAATTTGTTCTGAGCCGGAGAGATTGATTTTTTAAAACTTAAAAATGTCTGACATTACAAGCAGTCTTTTCTCAAATCAGAATAAAGGCATAGAAACTGTTTCATGGTCAGGCTGGATTCCAACCATACCCTGTAGCACTTTTACTCCTGTATAATAAAAAATTTCACACATTTCTTAAAATAGGCTTTGTTGTTGAAAAGTATTTTCCCAATAGCTGAAGAATTTTAGCCTACTTCCCCATCAACATTCACATACTGATAATATTATTTCATACTGTACCTCCCTTCTCATTTTGGTTCCAAGAGATAGGAAGAAAATTGTTTAGCTTGTTAGGAATTGCACATTTATCTTCATGTAATTCTTTTTATACCTCAAGGTATAAAACCCCCAAAGACTATAACAAAATACCTATGCAGGATAAAGTAAAAGGCAGGACAAAATCAAGTTAAGGCTTCATGAAAAATTGTGAGAATTATAAGAATTAAAATCTTTTGGTTTGTAAATACCAGAAAATCCAGCATTATATGCTAACAAGTCTCATTATCCTTATTACCTCATTATCCTGAACCTCCATTTCCCCCCTTCAAAATGCCCCTAAATTCCATCCTCTTAATAAAATCATTTCTTCCTTTCTTTCTTCCATGAATTTTTAAATTCAGTATACTCTGCCTGGTCAAATAGAAACTACAGAAAGGAAGGACAGAATTCCAAATGTCCATTTAAAAAACATTAATAATCATAAGAATCATTTATTTTTTTTAGATTCAAATGACAGTATTTGCCAAAAGTAAAAACATAGTTCTTAGAAAGTATTGCAAGGGAAAAATTATCTGTTTACTGAGTTGTTTATACAGAATACCTCCAAAGACTACTGCCATACAAGATTCTGGGGATCATCTCCAAATCATGAAAAAAAATCAAAATTTATTAAATTAAGGATGCTAGAAGCCTGCAAGGTGGTGATAAGTGTCTTATCTTTTCATATATATTACTGACTGTCTGACTGGAAAACTAAATAATGGTAATACAGCCAAAAAGGTCATGATTAGAATTGTTCAAAGTTACAATGGCACTGCAAAAAGTGACTTGTGTACATTTTTCACACTTACAATTGTTGCAGCATCAATGCAGCAATTGTCATGATCAAAATTCAGGTGCTTGGCAACTGACTCATATTTATGATAGTTGCTTTGTCCCGGGGTCATGTGGTCACCTTTTGTGATCTTCTGACAATCAAAGTCAATGGAGAACACAGATTCACTTAACAATCATGTTACTAACTTAACAACTGTACTGATTCACTTAACAACTATGGCAAGGAAGGTTCCAAAATAGGGCAAAACTCACTTAGCAACAGAAATTTGGGGCTTAATTGTGCTTGTAAATCAAGCTTAAACATACTTATCATCCAACCAAAATTTAAAAGTAAATTAACAAAAATAAAAAAATGTAATAATAAAATAAAAATTAATAAAATTAATAATTAAAAACAAACAAAAAGAAAACAATGCACAAAAAACTCTGGGTCTTTTTCTGCCATCAAGTTTTCTATGTTTCTATATGTCAGTTGTGGCAACAAAGAACATTCATCCAACTTCAAGGCCAAAAAGCACAGGACAAAAAGTTTATCGTACAATGGGAGTGGTAGGACAAAGAAGTATAGAACTGACCTACAGCGGCTATAAAAAGGAATTGTACCTTCATGTTGACAGAGGATAATCAAATGTTTCAATGGCTTCCTCCCCGTAATAAAGTTTCTTATCTAGGTGTACTGCTGTGTATCTGAGAGCCTGAAGCCAGGTATGAGCCTAGAGTCTGTGTTGATTTGACCATTCAGGAAATTCTGTTATGATCTTGCCACTAACTATGACAGTAGATGAATAGGCCCATTTCCACATTAATATTTGCAAACTCAAGATGGATTGTGAATAATAAGGGTTTCATTTTGTACAGTTGCTAGGAAATTCAGAACTGCATAGGTTAGCCTTCCTTCCTTCCTTCCTTCCTTCCTTCCTTCCTTCCTTCCTTCCTTCCTTCCTTCCTTCCTTCCTTCCTTCCTTCCTTCTTCTCTCCCTCCCTCCCTCCCTCTTTCCTACATTAATCTTCAGCTTTACTTTTACCTATACTTTGCCAGACAAAGAATATGTGTAACAATCAAAATATATAGAGAAGAGCAACAAAGATGATTAGGGGACTGGAGGCTAAAACATATAAGGAACGGTTGCTGGAATTGGGTATGTCTAGTTTAATGAAGAGAAGGACGAGGGGGGACATGATAGCAGTCTTCCAATATCTCAGGGGCTGCCACAAAAAAGAGGGAGTCAAGCTATTCTCCAAAGCGCCTGAAGGCAGGACAAGAAGCAANATTATTATTATTATTATTATTATTATTATTATTATTATTATTATCAGAAATATGAAACTTTGTGTTTTCAGAACAGAGGGAAATAGATTGCCACTACTTATTTATATTGAACGCAGCATTTATTTCAATCTGAATTCAAGTTTTAGCGTTTATGGTACTAACACAGGGAAAGGAAAAAGTAGGGGTTTGAGATTGCAGAGTGACCTCCCAGGTTTCCAGATGGCTTCAGCAAGCCATCTGGGGATGTACATAAGGGATGTCATAGGAAGAAATGGGACCTCTTAGAAATATGCTAACATTCTCTTCAACCTAAAATCCCCTCAATTCAGAAAAACAGCCATAATTATACAGGTACCAATCTTATGTAATCGACATTTGAAACAAGAATTCTAAAGAATATCAAGGCTTGTATGCAGTTTTGTGGCATTTTGATTATGTTTTCCAGGGGTGGATTTTGAATAAATATTTAGTTGAAAAAAAGTATGTTAACAGTTCCTATCAAATACATGATAAACAGTAAAGATTTACATATTAAAACAATGTAAACTGGACACTGGATGTAAAATGAGAGATGTTGAATGAACTCTTGCTGTTGTCTAGATAGATATTATCAGAATTGGATTGTAGATCAGAAACTTGCAATTAAATTTCCAGAGGAGTACATTACTCATATAGAATTTTCATTGTATTTGCTTTTCAATTTATTCCTAACTTGTCAAAAGATTACTTGCATTTGGATCCAAAGTAGTAGTGATGAGAATCATACACAATTAATATATAATTAAAAATAAAATTTGAAAGGGAAGATTATGATAATCAAGGATTAAACAAGAAACCTACATAGTAATATCAGATGTTATAACACAATCTCTAAATTTGGGATCAGAAATCTCAAACAGGGACATTTTACCCATATGATCAAAGCAGGCCTGAAACAGAAAGTACTGTCAACCTGATTGTCAAGGCCTTCACAGCAAGGCACAAACAAGAGACTAAGAATTACAGATTTTTTATGACAGACAGGGTTAAGGTAAAGGATAATCACTGATATAAACAAAAATATAATAATGTATCATCTGTGTTTCATCAATCATTATCTAACTCAAGGTGATTTTAGCCACATGCAAATGATTTCTCTCTGTCTATATATACACAATTTAAAGAAAAATAAACCCAATCCTCTTAGCCAGATTTTGAAAGTTGCAGAAATTCTGGTCATTCATGCATTGTGTTTGTGTGGAAGAAATCCTATATAAAACACATGAGACTCCTGCTGTCTGTGTAATCAATGAGAACAATTGTCAATCTATTCAGGAAGACTCTAATTTCTTCTTTGTTTACAGGTAATCATTGACTTATAACTGTAATGGAGCCATTCCATTACAGTTTTAAATCATGATAGTCACAAAGCAAGTCACCCATATAACTGATCCATTTTATGACCTTTTTTGCAATGGTCATTAAGCAAACACTGGTCATTAAGTAAATGCTACAGTTGACGTGAACCCATTCGTCACTATGAAAATTGGAAGTAAACCTTGGTTTTTGGCAAAACCCATCCTAAATTGAAGTTACATGACCATGCGATGCTGCAAATGGCCGTAAATGTGGCCAGATGCTGAGCACCTAAAATGTAGTCATGTGACTGCAGGGTTGGGGGAGTTTGAACTTTGGAACAGGGTTGTAGACACCTTTTGGGGATCCATCATAAGTTGAGAACTACCTGTACCTAGGTCTTTAGATTAATTTCTTACCTTTCCACTAGGAGGACAAGGCTGCCTTTAAGGGAGTTGAGAACAGTCAGATCTGTGATTAACCCAGGTTTAACACTGAAGAATTTTACTAATACTTAGCTCAAAAAATAATAGCAGTTATTTAACTTTGAGTATTTTAGCCAAAGAAATTAAAGTCAATTTCAGAGCTAGTGTTGCACCAATCTAATTAAATTTACTTAGCTGACCTTGTGGGATGGTAGTGTAGGAAAAGAGAATCCAAGAGGTTAAGGTAGCCAAGAAACTGGTTGAATAAGTCATTACGTGGTATCTCCCTTAAAAGACTGGAAATGAAAATAGAAGTTGGTGTACATGTTTAGAATCCTAACAGGTTTCCTACATCCATTTTCAAAGGAAGGGAATGTAAACTAAGTTGCACTATGACAACTAAGAACAGGTTTCTGGATTGCTTAGCTTATCAATTGTTATTACATTTACTGTTGATAGTATTAATAAGATACTCCTAATATAAAACTAAGGCTACCAGACAGCTTAACTAACTTAATTTCTAGTTCAGTGGGTGTTTTACATCATTGTGAAACTCACTTTGTTCAGAGTTTGAAAATAATACCGTTTATTGAATTCTATAAAGCCACACAGATTCATTTAGTGCTGAAATTAAGGATAGGAGAGCTAAGACTTGAAATGCATTTAACATACTTCCTGAAACACTAATACATAGAATTAAATGTACTAGATAAAAAAAGCTAAGCTACCGGTTTTTCAACAATATGTAGAGACACCTGACGCCAATAGCAAGAGAATGATTTACTTATGCATTGTATAGAAAACATAGAATGAGATTCCCTACCCCTTAAGTGACAAAGTAAATACCAATGTCTAACAAGAGATATACCAAATTCCAAGCTGCCCTGAATAAGATAATTGTTAAAGATAGAGGTATGTCTGGAGAGCGGCTATGGGCAGGATTATCGGCGTGAAAAGTTCAGCCAGACTTCATTGCAGAGCAAGAGAGTACAAAGAGCAAGCCAGAGGCTGTATTTCACATGAATTTCAAAACACCCATAATGCTTACTGTCATATTGCTGAAATATCATATGCATGGGTGTTGGCATGCACGCAACCCCATGCACACATTGAATAGTTAATGATTATAAAAAGTTCAAACAGTTCCAGAAAAATGCAAATACTAACACATATTGCCAACTAATCTGACAAAAAAATGAAAATATAAAGAGTACTAGAAATGGGAATAAAATAAGGCTCTAGAAGTTAATAGTTAAGATATACCAAAGGTTTTTACTTATTAATAATTCTATAGGATATTAGGAACTATAGTAAGTTTTTTTCAGTTCCTAGTTAACAAACACTTTTGTTTCTTTTTCACCCTTTTATTTCCTTTATTAATTATGTGTTTTTTCTTACCAACACAGTGAAACATCTAATTACTAATATTCATGTTGAATTTAGGAAACCTAATGGATGACAGAGCTAACATGCTCTCTCTATTAGAACTCTCTTTTCTACCATTCAGAAGAGAAAACATTAAGCTGTGGCCACACATCTCTTCCCTTCCCCACAACCAAATTCCATCAAACAAGGGACTGGCTAGGGGTGGTGGTTGCAAGTTAAATTTAAGCCACGTGTAAATCTCTCTCTTTTAAAACAGTAGTTCTGATGAAAATGAAAACTATATTGTTTTACTATTAATAAAGTCTTTTAGTTCCTCTCTACATAGACTCATTCAAATTTCATAAATACACCACTGATTTCAGTTATGTTTAAATGTCCATCTTGTACATGGTGGCAAAAATTCTGATTATTTGATTTATGCACCAAATGAAGATAAAGCAACATTTTATAAAGGATTTATGGATAAATTAATGGGAGATTAGAACGGAATGGTCTGCGCACAAAAAGAAAGAATCTCTGAGAAAGATATTAATAGAATAGAATAGAATAGAATAGAATAGAATAGAATAGAATAGAGCTGGAAGGGACCTTAGAGGTCTTCTAGTCCAGCCCCCTGCTCAAGCAGGAGAACCTATACATCTCAGACAAGTGGCTGTCCAGTCTCTTCTTAAAAACTTCCAGTGATGGAGTGCCCATGATTTCTGGAGGCAAGCTGTTCTACTGGTAATTGTCCTCACTGTTAGGAAGTTTCTCCTTAATTTCAGGTTGCTTCTCTCTTTGATCAGTTTCCAACCATTGTTTCTTGTCCTGCCCTCTGGTGCTTTGGTGAATAGTTTGACGCCCTCTTCTTTGTGGCAGCCCCTCAAATACTGGAATACTGCTATCATGTCACCTCTATTTCTTCTTTTCTTTAGACTAGCCAAACCCAAGTCCTGCAGCCATTCTTCAGATAACACAAGGTAAAAAAAAGTCTCTTTTGATATGATGAACAATTTAGAGTATATAAACATGGTGAGTCAAAAGAATATACTTACTTTTCTGAAAGACAGATCTGTTTTAAGCATTGACACTTTTTCAATCATTTCATCCATTCTTTATATCTTCCATCTTACTAAATAATACAGCTGGCTTTCAAAATATTTAAAAATAAAATCACACCCTTTGTTTGAAGAAAAGTCTAGTTCATTAAGACTAGTTTTCTTCTAAATCAGACATGTCAAACACAAGGCCTGGGGGCCGGATGCGTCCCGTGAAGTGGTTTCATATGGCCCATGAAGCCATCCTGGAAACAGTGAGGGAACAGCTCCTGCTGCCTTGGCCCTGGCCCAGGCCAGCCGGGAGCCAATGTACAATTTTGTGGTGGCCATCTTGGCACTTGCCCTGGTGGACCATGTCTTGGCACTTGCCCCGGTCCCACCCCCTTCTGCCAGAGACCTTCAGATCTGTCCCACTCCTACCCAGCCCCCCACAGGCACCCTTGACGTGAATGATGTAGAACTGACCATGCCCATCCAGTAGGCCACACCCACTCCATCCACGCCCACCCAGTAGGCTGCACCCACTCTGGCCACCCACCCCCACCCCCCCAAGGGCAAACGCAATGCTGATGCGGCCCTCAGTGAAATTGAGTTTGACACTCCTGTTCTAAATTGTAGATGTGCTAATCAACATCTCAACATCGAATGAATCAAAAGTCATGCTCCTGCCCTTCTGTATATATTTATATTTTCAGTCAGCCTTTTCCAACTTGATGCTTCCCAGGTATGTTTGGAACATCGTTACCTAGAATTCTCAGCCAGAGTTAGTCAGAGGGATGTCCCAGATTATGAGAAAAGCATGACACAAGTGAAACAAAGTCACCCCTTTGACTTTTTCAATTCCTGTAGATTTTATTATGGGTTTACATTACAGAAGGTGTAATTGCTTTAGGATTCTACAGTATCTTTTATTATATGTTCATACAGTATTATATAATTTTTAAACTCTATTTTATGAATCATTAAGAGAGCACCTACTATTAGAAATGTAATAGAAATGTAATAAAATAAATAACTAAGCATAACCTAGGTGAGATGATTAGCTAATTGAGAGATCAATAAATACTAGAATGCATGCCACACACACACACACACACACACACATCCAACAAATATGCTGTCCCCGTCGGATTAATAAATTTTTGCAAACTTTCACATGATAAAATCTTACTGAAATCTTAAGGTTCTAAGGATCTTACATCAAAATTCAGAAGATTTTAGCAATCTTGTATAAAACCTCATAAGGTTTTTGTTTTATTTTTATTTTTATATATTTTTAGAACCCAGACAATGATATGATGTGTTGTCCATGCCTGGAGAAGCGTGAGACCTAAGGGCTGATTGTTTCATTCCTTCATTGCAAAACTTCCTTTAGCTCCACCCTAGAATGTAAGTAGTCCATTTAAGAAGAAAGAAGGCAGAATATATTTCTCTTGGTTAAGCATTTCATCTGCAGCTTTATTTTTTTTCAGAGGTATACGTTGTCTGGTAACATAAATTTTCACTTTATTCATTCCAAATTTTTTTAGTAAAACACTAAAGTCCAATTCACTTTTCAATTTACATACTGTTCTCTTAAATTCCTGATTCATCTGTCAAGGCCAGAGACAGCAGCCTGAATGACACCAACCATAGATATAATATTGTATCCTCTTATTAGAAAAAAAAATACCTTGCCTTTTTAATAATGCATTTGTTGGGAAATGAATTCCTCCCCCTATTCTCAATATAGTTGGACAAAACAGCTTAGATAGTAGCTTGGTAGCAGTGTGATTCTTCAAATTTTGAAACTTTTATTAGCCACACTGGACTCTCTCCATATTTCTGTCCTCTTCCTTACTGCTGATCCCCTCATTAACCCAATTAAGAAGATGCTTCTATCAGGCAACTAAAAGGAGAATTCTGCATCAGCCAAAGCCATTGACAGATCTTGATCTGATGTGGGGAATTACAGGGAAAGCTTTCATTTCTCCCCATGAGACCAAGCACACAGGAATTGTAGAGCTGGGAATTATTTAATGCTGCCTTGTTGTAAGAATAAAGTATTCTCCATCCTGTCACTACAGATAAATTCAGAGCTTCACTACGGAATACTTGGCAGGACAACCTGATATTATTAATGACAGATATACAAAGTCCCATGCAAGATATGTCCCATAGAGTGGGCTTCTCTCCAAGTCTGCACATATACACACATGCTCTCAGACACAGTCATTATCTTGTTTTACTGTAGCTCTTTCTAAGACAGGAACTTAAAGGTAAAGTAAGCTCACAGTGACAACCAAGAACAGGGAGATACGTGAAGTCATCTTGCAGAATGATTTCAGATTTATCCTTCCAGTGGCACACATAGACTATCTTAATGGCAATTTGGCAAAAGTTCAACATTTTACTAGTGGTTGTACCCTCAGTAGGTTTTCTGTCCTTTTCCTATTTTCAGATTTTATTCTGAAAAATGATTACAATGGATGAAAATCCTTTTGTTCATCAAAACACTTTCAGGTATATTATTTGCCACAGTCTAATAGACCTCATTTGCGCTTGTCATCATGTATAAATTAAATGCATGGGAAGAAACAATACAAGACTTAGATGACTTTACACCCTAATAATTAGTCAGAATTTTCTATATCAAAAAGGGGTTATGAATAAAATAAAATGAAATATAGTAAGTAATTCTAACCCTATACATTTGTCTTGGCTACCTTCTTATTGTCTATCCAATCATAAAATTGTTCCCAGATTTTGTAGTACTTAGTTTCACTTTTATCCTTGAGTTCCCATGTAAGTCTATCCATTTCAGCGCATTGAAAATTTTCAGTAATATTTCCTCTTCGGTTGGAGTATCTTTCTCTTTCCATTTTTGAGCGAAGGCTATTCATGCTACTGTTACTATATGCAGTAGTAAATAATTTGTATCTTTCTTATATTTTCTTTCTATAATTCCCAATAAAAAAAATTCCGGTTTGGCCTCTATATCTATTAGCAAAATTTCTTCCAGCCATTTCTTTCATAGGTTCCAAAATTTTTGTGCCTTTGGGCATTGCCACCACATGTAGTAGTAATTCCCAACGGTCTCTCCACACTTCCAGCATATCGAGGATTTCCCCTTGTTCATTCGTGCTAATCTTGTGGGAGGGAGGTGCCACCTATAAAACATCTTATAGAGGTTTTCCTTATAGAAGATTGCAAGAGTAATTTTTAGGTTTTTTCCCCATAAACTTTGCCAATTAGTGTTAGAATAAAATATAGATTATAGACAAATGTATATTTAAAAGATAAATAGATATACAGAAATAAGGGGAAAAGTGTTATTATTATATTATAAATAGTGAGCAAAGCTCAAGAACTATATGTATATATGAGTACTAATGCTACTGTAAAATGTCAGAAGATGTATGGAACCAGTGACATCATATCTATGTCCAATGTTTTTTTTAATTTTGTATTATTAATAAAAAATTATTTAAAAAAAAAGAAATATAGTAGGTAATATGGAGGTCTGAGGTTAGAACGTATATAAAGCACACATAATAAATATCTTCCTCATGTTTAGTGTACAAAAAAGCAACTGACAGCTATAACCAAGTTCATATTTGAAAAATATGCTAATCTTAATTTCAGGGAGTTTTTTTCAGGATAATTTGGCCATTCACAATCATCTGTGTATCCTGGGAAAGAATTTTTAGAGAATATTCAAATTATGAATTGAGTAAACCATTTCTAAACCTCAACAGACAAATCTTATAGATTTTGATGAAAACAAGGAATTAAAAACTAGTCTTCCAACTTTTTACATATGTAGACAACTGCCCTATTTATAAAGATAATGCATAAAGCACACACCTTTTAAAATATAACTTTAAACACCCTCTGTTCTCAATTCGATGTTTTAAAACAGGGATGTCAAACTGCCGGCTCGCGGGCCGGACACGTCATCCGGAAGCCGTGCCCACCCCATTGCCAGTAATGGCAAAACTGTCCCGATACGTCTCGCAACATCACGTGACGTCGCGAGTTTGACATGTCTGTTTTAAAACATCAAATACAAACCTAATGCTTTGAACAAATCACAAAAATCAAAATGTCATATATTTTAATGCTCACAGTGTATTTTTTATTTATTGTTTCAATCTCAATTTTTGTGATGCCTCACACCACCATTTAAAAAATATTTCTCCAATCAGTTGCCATCTATATATGCTGGCCTACAATTCATCTCCCATTGTCTCCAACCAGCCTAACTGTATTAGAAAGTATACTCCAAGGCATCTGGAAGATGCCAACTTAGATATGGTCTGGTTCTAAACAGATGCAGATCTAGAAGTTTTAATAAAGGTGTTGATCAAACAGTGTCCAAGTTCTGATTGTGAGAAATCTGTTGATATAGCATTCATGGGCATTTCTTCTATTAATCATAGAGCTGTTATACAGTTCTTTGGCCATTAAGTATAGTAAGGACTACATATATAGTATAGTCTGCATATAATAAAAGGGTAAACCAAGGATAAATTGAATCTTTTTTCACCAGGGTTAAAGCCTTCCCAAATGGTATCAGTGTAGGAGCCATCAAGAATTCTCAGGGGAGGATATTCCAGAGGAATACTGTCAGCGTAAAAAGGACTGCTACCAGGCCTCCCACAAAATTCAAGGTGGGAACATGAGTGCCCAAGAAAGGCATCTTTTTATTTGTTTCATTTCCCATATCTTCCACTAAAAACCAGGGAATCATCTAGGATTAGCAACTGAAAAGAGGCCTTGTGGAGATAATCTTATGTGACATCCTACTTATACCAAATGAACTGCCCAGCCTGAACACTCAGAAGGCAACCAGCAATCTGACTTTAGGTACCGGTAGTTCTGAAAATAAACATGTCCGAATGGGTGGGGACAGATTTAGATAATGAGAATTAGATACTTCTGGCAGAATGCCTAGCTCAAGAACACAGTAGCAACTATAGAGGACAGGGCAAAGTTAGTTAGCATATCTCTTTGAGAGGAGAGACCAGCAACCTCCCTAATTAAAACCCACCAGCAACTGGGCTACATAAAGGTAGTCTTTAGATCTCTGCTTCTTTGTTGAAAACAATTCTAACTCTGGAATTGCATTCTTGACATTCTTAAATTCATACATCCTGACTTCAAGGCTGTAGCTTGGCATTAGGACTAGCTTGTGGAATTCTCTGGTATTAGAACTCTGGCCTGTTACCGGACAGTCGTGCATTTCTGCTTCTCTTCTGATAGCAGATCATTAATGGCTCAAGTTACAAGGTACATTGTGAACTTTGTGAGTTTTTTCAAATCTTGAGTGCTCTCTGGCTAATTAATCACCTGATTCCCAGTTAATATCAGGAAGTTTAGGACATGGCAATAAAGGTTTTCCAACATATAATTGCCTGGTTTTTTTTGTTTACATTGGCCATCACAGGACATACCGAAACAATCAGGATGTATCAGAAACCTGGATGGAACACTCTAATAGGCTCTTACAAAGGCAGCTTGATCAGAAATTAAACTAACCACAGCAAAGGATAATGTTATTATCCTTCATATTCAGATCACATATACTTTGAAATAAAGATTTCTGACGTAGCCTATGTTTATTAAGCTCTAATTATTTATGATAATCCCATGTCACCATGAAAACTATGAATTTCCAGGCCACTCTGAATCCTTCACAAAAACATGGATTGATTGATTGATTGATTGATTGAATTTATAAGGCTGCCTTTATAAATAATTTATGACTCTGGATGGCATGCATGAATTTAACAAAACCCAAAACAATCAGAATCCAAACAACATAAAAACCATTATAGCAAGCACAGCAATTGTGCTTCATTCATCATTGTCAATGAAGACCTCAGCATCATTAGTCATGTTAAAATCAAATGTAGTGTGCCTGAAGATGACTGGTTAGGCTAATTAGGGCATGAAACATGTTGGCACATGTTAGACAAATGTGTAGACACTGCAGTTGTTGCACTGATGATTCTACACTTGTGCAGTTCATTCTTATGTTGTGCTTCCACAATGTACCTTACTTTGCAAGCCTGATACCCCCTATGGATGAGGCCATGCCAGGCAGTGAGATTTTATGCCAGCTTTTTTTCCAAGTGGTCGTGTCTCCATGTAATTTCATTTCTAGGGGTTGCAATGGGTGATGACACTTCTGCAGGCCCACCCCACATAAACTCACTACCACCTCATCTCACTCACTCAGTTACCCTACTAGTCCTGAATCTGTGATTTGGATCATTCAATAACTCTGAGATCACTACAAAAACATAGTAATATATTTACTTCTCCACTATCTTTTCTTGGCATCTTTTTCTCCAATTTATCCAGCTCTGACTAGGGCCCCTGTACTCTCACTATACTTACCCTGCCCTGTGCTATTTTCTCCTGATTCGGGCTTTCATCCAGGGTGCATACACAGTTCATCTTTTTCCAGTTTGTTGCCATACCGATTGGTCCCACAATGGCAGCAAAGCCAATGCCAAATCAAGCCACCAGTAGGACTTTTCACCCATTGTTTATCTACAGTACAAGTTGGTGAAGCTATCTGCATACTTCTGTCCCTTGTTCCTAAGCTGTTTCTCCACCAGCCTCCTATTCACTGCTGCTTTTTGGAAGCCTCTGTATCTTAACTTCTAGATCTATGGTACCAATAGCAAATTGTCCCTTGGTGAGTTATTTCTCCATGATCCTCCTGCATATTCTCCTGCAACTGCAATGGTCCCAGAGACCCAATTTCTACTCCTGACCTGCTAATTCCATCCTGCTGTCTCTGCTGTTTTCCTGGCATGAGCCATCCAGAACTCCAATTGTTTGTTTTGTGTTCCTCATCCTCCAAAACCTTATACTGTTCTTATTTTCTTCTTCTTTTTTCAACACCAGCTATCCAGTCCATTAACCATTTTTTTCTCCCATCCAGCCCCAGCAGTTCCTCTCCCTCAATTTTCAACCCTTTACAACCAAGGTTTCACAATCTTGTACATTTTGAAATGGTTTAATATTTCTCAAAAGGAATATGGGCATGGATCCCTGCCACATCTGCTTACTGAGAGGATTCTTTTGTAATAGGAAAGCATATTGCATTTCTGCTACAGATAAGAAATTCACTGCTCTTGGTGAGTAGAGTTATTAATTCTGCTTATACTTGTGACAAAAGTTGGAAGTTACTTATGTACTTTTATTATATTTTTTCTTCTCTTTTTCTTCTTTCTTCTTTTCCTGCACATTTAATTCTTTAGTTTGTATTAGTTTTTACTCTTATTTATTTATCTATCATTTTTTTATAGCCACCCCACCTCCCCATAGGCACGTCTGGGCTGCACACAACAATATATACAACAGCTAATATAGAAGAGCTAACAATCTAAGAAAAACAGACACAAATCAAAATCACAGTAATAAATAACATAAAAACAAAATTACTAACCATGGGTGAAGGGAGGATAAGCATGGCCTTCCTGTTGCAACTAAAATTATTAATAAAAATTCAAAAAAATATTAATTTATCTCTTCTGACAAAAAGATAGGATATGCAGAAAACAATACTAAGGAATGAAAGTAAGATTACACAAAAGGAAGGAATAAATCCAAGATGTGACATAAGAAAAACTTAGAACATAGGTAAATTCCAGTTGTTTTAAACCACTTAAAACAAAAGATAAACTTACATACAACGATCAAGAGTGACTGGATACTTTCCTTTCTTTTAATAATATACTATCCTAGATTTGGGGAATGAGGAGATATAATCTTTCAAAAACAGAAGCAATTAAAAGAAAGAAAACCAGAGAAAAATTGACCTCTGCCAAAATTTTCAAAACCACCAAATGGACTCCAACTTGAATCTAATAACTAATAACTTTCTACTAACAGCTCCGTTATTGTGATCTTTGAACAATTAATAGTCAGAGAGATTAATTAAAAACCCTCCTTTAGAAATATTTGATGAGCTCACAAAGGAGAACCAGAATAAAAAAAACCCCTACTTTCTACTTATAAAAAACAGAGGCTGGAGTAATATATTTGAGCAGGAGGATGACAAAGTAATATAGCTTAGAAGAAAGAATGAAAACTCTCTCCCCCAAGTCACTTTTTATCTCAGCGCAAACACTTCAAATTCCCGAAATGGGTGTACAATAACCCGACTGTTGATTCCCATGAACTGTGACCAAAAAATGTTATGTTGTAGGTAGTTGAAAATGAAATAAAGGCAGATGGCGCAGGAGATAAGAAACAATGTACTCTTTTACCAGCGTTTATGCTGTCATGGTTATAATACTGTTTTGAAAGAAATTAACTGCCTTCCTAACCAGGGTGAATACAAGATCTAAATCTTCAGTGTTGCCACTGATGATAATCAGAACAGGCACAGCATTAGTTGCCCAATATAAGTGTTATCTTGCTCTTTTGAGAACACCTTGAGGAGTCCCCTGCAGTCTCCCCAAGGTTGAAAAAAATAAAACAGATATTACAAAGGTTAGGAACATTAACAATCTAGTAGCAGCAGCAACAAAATTGCTTTAAAAGTTCATAACAGCAGAATAAAAATAATGAACAATCCTAATACCTAATTAAACCAAGTCTGAAAATGGGACTGGTTTAAGATTTACAGTTAACAAGGAGTCATCTAATTTCAAAACAACTTTGTGAGGAAAGCCAAGGAAACTGCTAGACAAAATTACATAAGTTAGAGCAGAGAAACAGATTGCCTGGACTTATTTAGAGGTGGACTGTTATTCATTCTAACTGATTGTATAGTACAACCAATTGTACCATCCATCTCTTAATGATAATGAATTAATACCAAAACTAGGGACCTGGAAATCTTACGATAAGCATCTGAACCCCAAGATAATGTGGTAGCAAAAACAGTTTTTGGGATTCTGGGCAAAATGCTACAATATGCCTCTTTCTTTTACATTCAATTTAAGTAAATAGCACATTTTACTCTGACACCCAAACTGTTCTGTATTTCTTTCTTATCCCCACACCTATAAACACGTTCGCTTTCACACACACACTTCTTTGTTTTTCTTGACTTCTTCCCTCCCTTTCCCATTACACACATACAAGTAGATTTGGGGCTTTTTTACTAGCAGGCCACAGCAGACCAGCTGTTGCCTCACCCTTCTCCACCCAAGGCTTCCACTTCACTGCTATGCAGGCAGAATTGGAGACCAGCCAACCCAACCTCACATTTGCAGGTGCTCTTACTCCCTCCAAGCGGCCTCTCACAAGATGTCAGGAACAGAAGCTGAGCAGACAAAAAAGGGACCAAAGGTGAGTTCATCAGAGGGGCAAACTCTTATAAATGTGGACTATCCAGCCCAAATTCAGGCGTTTACTGCCTTACGTGCCAATTCAAATAATGCTGTATTTGTCAAAGATTAGTGTAGTGTTCTTTTTTTTCTTGTTGAATTTCTTGTTGAAGCCGTAGAAAGGTATGAAAAGCATGTCTTGGAGAAACTATAAATTCTAACAGATGGAAGATGAATTACATTAAAACCTCCCAGAGTACATAGTCATCAGCCCTTCATAACATTACTAAACCATTGTCCTTAAACTTGAATTTGATTCTCATATAAGATTCTTATGTCCTGGCATATCCTAATTTCTCTATGGGAATCCTATGATACTGTTATTTTCACTGTGTATTAGTCTTCACAAAAATTGGCATTCCGTGTAGATTACTTCCCAATCTGATTGAATTGCAAC
The DNA here is from genome assembly GCF_001527695.2 of Protobothrops mucrosquamatus. NCBI lineage: Eukaryota > Metazoa > Chordata > Lepidosauria > Squamata > Viperidae > Protobothrops > Protobothrops mucrosquamatus. Next base: position 127,852 of record NW_015387350.1, on the reverse strand, counting down.
ACCTAGAACACTTTTTTCAAGCCATCTAATGATTAATGTAGCACTGATTCTTTAAAAAAATTCTCTGAGTGATTGTTCAGGTTCATTCAAAATTTATATATTTGCTATCTTAGTCCCTAGTTTCAAGGCATTTGCATTAAAAAAATCAGTTAAGGTTTAAAGAAGTGACACCCAAATTTACATACAATAAAATATTAGAATAAAAACAGAATTATTTCACCCATAGACTGAATATACATACCCACATGTGTAGGAAGCTAGTTTCACACAGCATATTTGCATGTGGATACTCTTTCTCTAATGCATAAACAGGATAGCCTAAATTCTTAATCAGCTGCTTCCATTAGGGATGCTATTTAGGTCCTCAACACTGCTAATAAGCACAAAAGAAACAGACATAGGGGCCATATGGGATTTTTCTGTATAGTTCAGCAACTTTGTTCCTAGCTCATCTATCAGTCTGATTAGCAATTTCTCAGAGGTTCTTCCAAGTCTTTGGAGATCTGCGACAACACAGTATAAATTTATATTATCTTTCTTCTAGCAGATTAAAAAAGAAAAATTAAGCCGTTATTGTACAAGTAAGTTTGCTGGATTATGTGCTGCTTTTATTTGTCCTTTAATTTGTCCTTTAATAATTGTCCTTTAATAATTGTCGATTTTTAATTTTGCTTTTATTTTTAATTGTTTTTATCTTTGCTATCTATATTAAACGCTCCTCATTGCAGAATAAATACATTCTGCAATGATAGAAATTAAGACTTTTAGGCCCTGGTATTAAATGCATTTTATTCACTAATATTGGAGTCCAGGTTGGGAAAAAAGCCCAAAGGTAAATTATTTGTGAAACTTTTATAATGTTTAGTATTTGGGCAATGTTAAGTAAAATCTGATCGTATAAGGTCTGAGGAGAAAGGAGCATTCAGCAATGCTTATAGCTATCAGATCTAGACTACACAAACTCAGATAATCAAAGGATATAGGAAAAGCTACCTTTTACTGCCATATAGTGGTTGCCTGGATTTTTGCTAGCTATAGTAAAGTGGAAGTGGAAGTTCATCTGGGGCAATGTGCTTCTCTTAAGGTTACAACGGTGCATTTTGTAACCATGTTCTCAGAAAAATATCATCAGGAACAGATTCACATACTTTGTGTTCAGTCCAACTGTGTATCCTATGTTTCATTGAACTTCGATCTAGCTTTTAAATTTGTGAAACAAAATGCCCTTTGGACCTTATTGCAGCTTCAGGAAATTTTTAAAGAGAGGGATCTAATTGTAGTCAGGTGCAGCCCCATCGACTTAAAATACTTTTTGCATTAAAAAAAGAACTTCTTTATTTGTTTGGCATGAAACATTCCAAAACTGAGTTTGCATGTGATGAGAAAAAAAAGTCCAGGTTCTTCTTGGCAAAGTACAGAACTGGTCTGAGACTAATGTACTATGAATGTGCATTGAAAGGAAGACTATTGTATAAAGGTTATTTTCTGTCCTTGTGCTAGATCTATGTTTCTCTTGCCTCATGTCTGCTTTGGCTTACATATTGCTGAAAATCAAGCCCTTCCCTTCCACTTTTGGTATTGTGAGACTGATTTCAACATTTTGCCTTCACACTGACCTAGATATTATATTTAATTTATTTTGTTGCTCATAAAATCTAGCTGGCGATGTCTCCCTCTTTCTCTCTCTCCCTCTCTCTCTCCCCCCCAATCTGTCTCTGAAGAAATTATTCTTTCCCATTAAAAATATCTATATTGCTCAAATTCATTTAGCTGCTAAATAATAGTTATCTTATTTCTTTAATTCTTACCAGCTTAAGGAGTGGACCAAAACAGGAGGAAGCAGAAACCTCTGCTGTAATACCAACTCAAACAGGTTTTTTTTATATCAATAGCTTTCAGATCTGGTGCCAGGGAGTACCTTTAAGAAATACTCTTAAATCTCCGGTCACAGTGGAAAAAAAATCTGAGCTATAAGGGGATGGTGCATTTAAACCATTTTAACAACCCTGGTAAAAAGGAAGTCCGAAAGGGGATCCTCAGTGGTTCATATTTTCCTAAAAGGCAGAAGCTATTTCTTTTAAGAAGTTTGAAGTAAGAGAAAACATGTGTCAATGACTGGATTTGATTTTATTCACAAGTAATAAGTTTGAACTACTGAGGGTCTTATTTGAAATTTGAAATTTAAATTTGTGCCAAATTGTAAAAGTACAATCCAGAATCAAACTCATTAACAGCCACACCTGTTTTGTAAAATAATTTACAATGAAAAATATAGAATATACAGAGTAGAATGGGACTTAAACAAAAAGTAATGTGATCTAATTAGAATGTATAGACTCTGGAGGAAAATAGTGTGGGAAGTTAGCCCCCCCAGAGAAGGAAATATTAAAAGGACAGAATATTATATTTCCTCAAAGGATCTTAAAGAGGCAGAAAAGCTTGCCCAGTTTTTTCTTAATAGTCCCAAGTCCCAAACAGAAAACAGCTCTATAGAAATGCAGATTAATAATCCATTCAGGAAGGTTGGAGGCCTCCAGCTAGAAGCTTAGGAAGACAAAGACACCTAAAATCAACATACCCCACTCAAACTCTAAGACAGGACATAATAGGATTAACCCACAGATGCCAAAGGGCACACTCAGACTCAGGTCAAAATACATGACACAAGAAATACAAAGCCTCAAATAGGAACAGGAAACAACCTCAAGAGCCCCAGAGGGTATAAAAACCCACTCCCTACATGTGCTCTCGCTCTTTTCTTCCAGAGCCATCTTTCTGTCTGGCTCTCCTCTTCAATAAACTGCAACCATCTTTCTAAAGCAGTCGCCATGTTGTTTATTCCCGGCTTGGATTGAACCATGATGAAGACTTTTCCTTCAACAATAGTATGCTTCTCATTCATGGGAATATTTTGCTTTTGGCAACAGGAGCTATGAATCCTCTATAATTCTATCATATCTGGATGCCACTGTTCAGTGTGATATTCATTGTAAGGTGGGATCACATATCTTTATGGATATCTTGGGACACAGAATTGACAATAATAGTCATATTTATACATCTCCATGTGGAACATGCTTTGTGAGAAAGAAAAATTGAATAATATTTCTTTACAAAAATATTACTTTTGATAACTTTCATACTTTTTCTTCAGTTTCAGGATGGGGAACTCAGCTACTGTGGTCTATAGCATGGAATGGCTTATTCAGCATGACTTAGCATGGAATGGCTTATTCAACAACCATGGATAAGCAAACCATGTCTTAATGTGAAATGTCATCCAACATACCTGATGTCAATATTGTGAAGACTGGATTCTTTCAATCTTTATTATGGTCACAGACCAGCACAAGAATTAATCAGTCAATACGTATAAGTGACAATGCATCAACACTTGATTATCTTTTTTTCTTGCCCATCTTTTTTGTTCTTAAATTACAAACAGTATTTTAGCAAAAGACTGAATTTATATTATAAAACTATAGTGATAACAAAGGAAATTAAAGAGTTAGAGTCAGAATATTCTAACTGCAGCATTAAATCAATTAATATCAAGCAGATGTTATTACGTATTTTCCACTGTTAAATAGTATGCACATTCTAAACATACTAGGCATGCTATTTTTTATTTCTATGGTTTGGAAAGAAGAGAGGTACTGGTTCTTCCTAGATTTAGAAATAGTTTGGAAAGATTTTTCTTATTGCCAGCAGTTTACATTAAGCAGCAGGTTGCATTAAGACAAGTGGCTGAAAAGATCTCTGGATTCTCATTTATGCAAAGTTGGGAAAGGCCAAAAGCCCAAGCAAATTTTCACAAGTTACAAAAACGGTAAGAAATATTATTCAGAAAATGTTTCTAGGTCATCATGACAAAAGCCCTGCTATTAGCCCTCCAGTGCCATCTACTGGTGCCTAGACATACTATAAAGCTTAATGCCAGCAAATGTAAAACAGGGCTGGGGAACTTTTCTATTGAGGGCCACATTCCTTCAGCATATTTTCTTGAGACACTGACTAAACCATTGTAATAGAGTAACTGATCAATATTGATTCTGCATAATCATTTAACCATATTCTGAGGTTTCCTGTAATTAAGCACATTTACAGTTAACACTAGTCAGTATTTGAAACCAAAATTAAATCATGATTTCATGCTATTCAGAAATGGTGACCCCTTCTGATTTGGCCAACACAATTAGTCTTTGATAAGCCACTGACTATGATTAAAAAACATAGGAAATATGTGGGGAAATGATGTATGCACAGTAGTTGCATCGTATAAATAGTCTCTTAAACTGGGGAATTCTGGGAATGGAGGTATATCCATCTTAAAGTTGCCAAGATTGAGAAACACTGATCTAAAACAACCCCAGGCCAGTGCAATAACCAAGTACTACTGCATCTCTCACAGAAGTGTATCCAGCCTCAGCTTAAATATTTTCAGTATTCCAGTATAGGAGATTTCACCACAACTTGAAGCACTCAGTTGTATGATTGAATAGCTCTTACTGTTAGATAATTTTTCATGACATTCAACAGATAGCTTCCTCCTTGTAATTTAAACCCATTGTTTCTTGTCCTGTCTTCTAAAACACAAACAATTCTGTTCTGATTTCTACATGAAAACTCTTTCAGATACTTAAACATGTCTACTATTCCCTATACTCATCTCCAAGCTAAAGGCACCAACTATCTCCAATCATACCTCATATGTTTTTCCCTTCTGTGCCCCTTATCTTTTTGGTTGCTTTCCTCTGAGCACTCTAATTTGTCAATAGCCTTCCTAAAATGCAATTTCCAGAATTGGCACATAGAATTGTAGATATAGCATGATCAATGCAGAATAGAGAAGAACAATATTGATCTTGTTACCATACTTCTGTCGATACAATATAGGGATATATTTGCTTTGTTTGTTTGTTTGTTTGTTTAGCTATATGACATTGTTGGTTCATTTTCAGCTTGTGCTGAAGACAACCAGATCCTTTTCCACATATGTTTCTGCATAGTAAGATGACCTCAATAGTGGTGTGCTGGTAAATGTTGAACAACTGGTTGTGCCAGATCCCTTGCCATTACCTTGCTGAGCTGCTAGCCCCTGAACAGCTGATCAGTGTACTAAGCTTTGTGGCTCAACTCTGCTGTGGAACATTCCAGAAAATTTAACAATGGTCTCTTGCAAGCTGTGGCACACCACCGCATCCATTCTATATTCATAATTTTCTCACTGAAATGTAGCATTTTGCATTCATTCCTGTTGAAAATCATGTTGCTAGGTTTCATTGAATGTTTCAGCTTGTCAGCTGAATCTTGATACTAATCTCTAAGATGTTTGCTATTACCCCATCTTTGTTTTCTGCAAATGTGACAATCACATAATATATAAATTAGAACTCCTCATACAAATAATGTATCCATATGTTGCAGGGCACACAGCCCAAAGCAAAGCACTGAGATACCCTATTCAATCTTTCCTTCTTCCAGCTTGACTCAGAGCTATTGACATATATTCATTTTGTTATATAATAGCAGCACAATCCAGCCCATACTTTGCCATCTTTTTCTACTAAATTCACCTGAGACTTTTTCAAATGTTTTCCTGAAATCAAGATATACAATATTCAGTGCATTCCTGTTGTCAGTTAAATCTGTAGTCACTGTTAAAAAAAAAGGTCAATGGTTCTGCATTATTTATTCTGAATAAACTAAAGTTGGCTATAGCCACATAGCTTTATCTGAAGAGATTAAATACCAATATTATTAAAAGTAATGGGGAAGGAATATAAAGTTGGCTTATTTGATTGAGGTTAAAATAAATGCTATTTTCATATTTGCTTGGCTTTTGAGTAGTTTAATATAGCTAGAAATGTCAACAGTGACTGATTCATGCATAATGCTAAGATTCACATGTGGTAAATCACAATATTATAAGTCAGTTTATAAGAAACTGTGATTAAGTCAAAGCTACACTAATTATATTATGGCTTAATATAGTAAAAGTATTCATTTTTATTCTATAAAATGTGATTTGCATACTGAATTGTCACAGCTTTCTGTCATTTGCTATAGTCTCCATTTTTTCCTTCCAAAAGTAAAGGTTTAGCCTATCAGAACCTTGCCAGCAGCCTATGTTGCTGTCACAATTACTACTTAATCCTGGATTCAGTTTCCAATGTTTTTATTTATAAGCATGTGAGAATTTTAAAGTGTCTGCCAGCTGAGAATATTTCATGCATCTTATAATCCTGAGTACAGTTCGCAAAAACTTATGCTACAAGAAGTCTGATTCTTTTTAAGTATCATAAGATATTTTGCTCTTATTCCTGGAATAAACTGATAGCATCTCTCTGGAATATCACTTATTGATTGCACCACAGTTTAAGCAAAATTGGAATGTTCATGACCTCTAGTGGAAATCTGCAGATAATATCTGACAAGTGCTTGTTTTCCTTCCACAGCTCAATTATATTTTGAATTGAAAGGATTTGCTATTTGACTGAAATTTTACCAAACTTCATGAAAGAACAAGGCATTTCCAAGATGCAGTTTCAATTATACCTTCCTGCATTAAAACACATCCAAGTTGCAGAAAGGTTAATGGTGCAGCTAGGAAATCTTGCACTTGGAAGACAATGGTCCTATAACATAGTGGCCCCCAACCTTTGGGGCACCAGGACTGGTTCCATGGAGAGAGGTTTTTCCATGTATTGGAGGGGTTCACATGCTGCCTGCATACTGCGGATGGGGCTTCGCTTGTTTGCGCGGCCCAGTTTCTGGCATGTCATGCCCCGGTCCGGTCCCTGGACCAGGGCATAGGGCATAGGGACCCCTGCTATAACAGAGTCACATTACAGAGTCCCATTACTTTTTGAGGTGTACTATTTCATTTCAAAAACTAATAATAAATCTAATTTTTAACTTTCCTCATGCAGAACTCTTTTTATTAATATTCCAATCAGCTTGCAGGACTGCGTCTCCCTGAGGACATCTGTCCATGCTATCAGATCATGTAAGGTTGGGCACACTTCATGTTCCTTTCCTTAAATGCTGCCATTTTATGGGACCTAGGAAGTATGCCTTTTCAGTAGCAGCCCTGTCCTATGGAACATCCTTCCCACTGAAGTCTGGCAGGCTCTTACTCTTTCAACCATCCAAATAGCATTTAAGACCTGGCTTTCCCCCAAGTGCTGCAATAGGACAAGATTGACAAAGGAGGAGTGTGTTGTGAGCTGCATTGTTTTTCTTTTATTGGCTTTACTGCTTTTGTTTTATTGTTTGTTTCCTTAGATTGTTATTTGCCTAGAATTTGGTTCATGATATGCATATAAACATTTTATAAATATTTTATTTATATATAAATATTTTAAAGAAAAAAAAGAAATATATATAAACTGTTGTGCTCCTGATGGTCATTTGGGGGATCCAAAGACAAATTGGATCATAATGCACCCAAAAATAAGAAAAAAAGCCATCCTAACAGTAGTGGAAGTCAAGATAAAAATTAAACGAAGAGCCAGTACAACTGGAAAACCATTCAAATCAAATCTGGCTTTTCAAGACAGGTTACTACAGAAAGGGAAAAAAGAGGGCATAAGAAACCAATGATAAATGTAACTTTACAGGTGTATCTCAATGTGGAATTATTTTCAGTTACCATTTTCTTTTAGGTTAGGATGATGTGGGCACAGCACTCAGATTGGACTTGACATTTTAGGTAGCTTGGCATATTTAGGATCTCTGGTAGGCTTCTATGATCACAGTGCCCAGAAAAGGTGTTCCATGGCAGTATTGGGGATGTAGGTAACCACTCAAGAAAATCTGCTATGGAACGCAAGTCCTGAATGGTGAGGGAAGATCTGGGCCTAAAGCAGATATCAAGACTTTGGAGGTTTGCTTAGTCCTTAAGGATACCAGTTCTGGCTTTGGGGCAAAATTAAAATGTGGGAAACAAAAGTTGCAGAAATAAGCAGGCAAACTGTGATGCTGAAAATGGAGGCTAAATCTCCTGGCAAGAGGCAGGCATAGAAGCACAGAGTGCCTCACTGACTTTGATTAGTAGGAAGTTGCAAAAAGATGCTTGCTTAATGACCCACGGCACAGGGAGAGCAAGGATTGCTATCACTAAGCAATGCAGTCACATGGCATTGCCTTTACGACCATTTCCAGTCCCAATTGCCATTGTAACTCAAGGACTTCCTGTATATATTTTTCTTTTCTTTTTCTCTATTTATTTGCTTATTTCACTTAGTTGTTTTATATCAGGCATGTCAAACTGCCAGCCGGTGGGCCGGATGCATCATGCCGAAACTGCGCCCACCCCATTGCCGGCAATGGGGAAAAAGTCGCGATATGTTGCGTGATGTCACATGACATCGCGAGTTTGACATGCCTGTTTTATATCTTTTGCCACTCTTTTCCTTTTCCATAATTTTATACTATAGGTTTGTCTTTTATTATTGTAAAACTTATTTTAATAAAAAATATTTTAAAAAGCAGAAGAGGCAATCCTATAGGTAGTCCACAACACAAATGAGCCCAAAATTTTGGTTGTTAAGTGAGACATTTGTTAAGAGACTTTTGCCCCATTTTACGACCTTCCTTGCCACAGTTGTTAAGTGAATCACTGCAGTTGATAAGTTAGTAACCTGGTTGTTAAGTGAATCTGGCTTCCTGATTGACTTTGCTTGTCAGAAGGTTGCAAAAGGTTCTATTTTTGGTGCTATTGTAACTTTGAACGGTCACTAAATGAACTGTTGTAAGTCAAGGACTATCTGTATATTGCTTGAACAGGTTGGATGAAATACAGTAGGATCTTGAATAGGAAGGTATTTTGTTGCAAACAAAATTCCATTCACTTGTGGTTAATGTCATAAGCTTCTATGTCTCAGGAAGATAAGAATAAAATCAAAGTTCCTATTTAAAAAAAACATATTTCCAATTACATCTGGGACTGGGCAAGGCAGGTCAACTAGAATTAAAAACAGCTCTAACTAACTTAAGGAAATTGTTTATTATCAATTTTGATGCAGTCGCTAGGGGGCAGCATTAGTGAATGAAAATTTTTAATTGACCAAAAAGAATCTTAATAAGCAATCTTAATAAGACAAATAGTAAGAAAAAGGAATAACTATATCCAAATCACAATTAGTTATTTAGGTAGTCCAAACAACTAATTTTATATTCATATTATGACAAGACTGCTGTTATCTCAAATAAGTCTTTATATAGAGCTTTACAGATTCTGGATGTTTACTAAAAGTAAATATCTATGTGACCCAGAAGTTTTGATAAAGAATAGGAAATTAGCTTATTGTACTTATACATCCTGATAATAAGATGTGACCAACTGTTTCAACTGCATATGGCTCATATGGACTGGTTTTTTCCTTATAAGCAGTGATGGGATTCAGCCGGTTCGCACCACTTTGGCAGAACCGGTAGCTAATTTTTTGTTGCCCAGGCCCAGAATGGACTTCTGGAAACGGCATCCACACAGAGAACCGGCTGTTGTTCACATATTTGAATCCTACCACTGCTTATAAGGAGTCCTTTTAGATTGACTCCAGTAAGATAGAAATTAGTACAGGTCATCTTCTGATTGTGACGGCAATTGGCACCAGAATTTCATTGCTAAGTGATCTGATTGTAAAGTGTGATGTTATGTGATCACAACACTTAGCAATAGCAATCCCAGTCTGGTTGGTTGTAGCCGCCCCCCTCTCTCCCCTTCTGGATCATGGGATACAGTTTTCTTGGATATTACTCTGCAATTTCATCACTATTTTGGTAGTAGTAGATTTATTTATCAAGATGACGCATGCTGGTCCTTGTAAGGGACTACCATCAGTTTAGGAGGCTGCACAACCTTTTTCTAGATCATTTTAGGTACAGGAACTCAGACAATCATCTGGCATTCATTTATCATCCTCTAATCTGTAGTCAATGGATAATCAGGGAAGATGCTACCTACACATTGTAGCAGGTTTAACTCCATAATTCTGTGATTCAATTAATCATTTCCAATCTGAAATTATACTGGCCACATATGGGTTTACTACTACATGTTTATTTAAAAACAGATTATGTAAAATACATACATACATACATACATACTTACAATAAATGGTATTTAGATCAGTGACCATTTCATATCTGTTCAAATACACTTAACTCCTGTCTTCTCAAAATGTATTCAAAATGGATAACAGAAAAATAGAAGGTATGATGCAACAAGAAATACTTGCTACCTGCAGCTGTAGTCCCATCCTTATAGTTACTGGAAGTTATGATGCAACAACATTCTGCCTATCCTAATTTAATGATTTAGATCAGGGGTAGTCAACCTTGGCTCTTTTATGAGCTGTGCTGGCTCAGGAATTCTGGGAGTTGAAGTCCACGAGTCATAAAAGAGCCAAGGTTGACTACCCCTGATTTAGATGAAAGAGTTAGGGCACAAAAGAGGCATATATAATTCAGGAAAAAAATATAAGAATTATCTTGCTGAAAAGAGAAGGTAATAGAATTACCTGAATTCAGGCAACTGTACTGTAATTAAAATGCAATATTGGTTCACATAAAGTAGTCATGCACTATAGTGGCTCCTTTGACTTAGACATTGATTTTGTTCTGGAAGAATTTCTTTTTTGTATATACCTTTGTTTTTTTATCTATAACACTTTGGGAAATAATGGAAATATATATTTAAATATTTACTACTGTAACACTGATACTATAAAACAGAAAAGATACCTGCCAATAGGACTGGCCTGCCCCACATGTTCTGTTGGAATAAGTCTACCGTGGACCCAATCAGCCAAGGTATTTCACCTGGCAGGGTCTAGGAGAAGAGCCTTTTCTACCATGGTTCCTGCCCTTTGGAACATCCTGCTGCCAGAGGCGAGGTCTGCTCCTCCCTTCTGGCCTTCCAAAAGGGCTTTAAGACCTGACTCTGCCAGTTGGCATGATACCCTAATGAGGATACTGTAGGCTGGAGGTGGCTGGTAAGTGACAGAAGAAGGCACCACCCCCTCTCCACCGGAGCCCTTGGTTTTTAGTCTACTTAATTCTTATATTTAGAATTGTTTTTATACATTTATTTTTATTGCATTTTATGCCACCCAGAGTCACTCTGGATAACAAGATAGGTCGCATATAAATTTAATAAACAAATAAATACCATTTTCATCAATGATGCAATAGTTTCAAGAATTTGCTTGGGGAAAAGATAATTGATAAAATTAAATGCCCATTAAATGGCAAAGGAAAATTTTCAAGCCTTTCAATTTTTCCAACTTCCAATTTTTATTATTAGTTTTAAAAATTTTCTGCCTCCACAGTTCATATGGCTGAAGTAAAAATAACAATCTTCTGGGAGTTGATTCCATAACTGAAGGGGACAAGGCTGAAATGTTTGAGCTCTTTTTCAGAAGTGTGGTATCAAGAGTTTGTTTTAATGCAAAATTCTAAGTCTGTATAAGATGGGTTGGATTTTCTTACACAATCTTTGTTTCACAAACACAACACATTTTTTGTCAAAATAAATAAATAAAGTGTTTTGCTGTATGGGTTTGCTTCATTAAAGTGAAGCATTCTCCTGTACATCTGACGCTTAGCATACTTATTTTAAATCTCTCCTGCCAAATGGCATTAGAAATTGTGTAAAATTGGTGACTTGTGGCTGAAGGCTGATCTTGGAAGGCTTTGAAAGCCATAGGAATTAGGCTTGAGGGACTGCAGTTCACTCTGTTGTGGAAGAATGGCAAAAAGAGAAACTGCCCTAATAGAAAAAGGAAAGGTATAAAACAAACATGTAGACACCAGACTAATAGATGTTGATAAGAGTCACCAGGCAGAGGAATCTATCTGAACCATGTTGTCAAAAAAAGGGAGCAAGAAAGAGACAACTTTCTGGAAAAGAGAGGTAATTGCTCAATTCACACATATGGTGAGCAATGATTATTAAATAAACCACAATTGGCTGGGTTGGTATAGCATATTAACCCATCAATCAAAGTTTCCAAACTACAGAGGTTGGCTTCATATAACACACTAAATAAAAATCCAAACAAAGCAGAAACGTAATTGTTTTGAGAACTAAGATCAAGTATAAAATTGTAGAATTCAATAACAATAGAGATATAAAATTAATTTTAAAAATTCTAAGTAAAATCACACAATTGTAGCAATAGCAGGTAATACAACTTTAGTAGCAGGATTTAGTCAACATTGCTGAAGAATCAGTTTCCACAGAATGGTTTTTCACTGCTGTCTCAGCTACATGGAAGTAGCATGTTTTGTGCTGCTGAGAACATAGATAACCTAACCAGATCAAAAACCTCAATAGAAAAGACACATGCAACTCAAGTTTATCCACATGCTTACATAATTTAAATATAAAGATGCATGGAAATCAAACTGTACGTGAGCATCATATTAATTTTAAGAAATGGGGAGTATGATATTTTATTAATAAAAACAACTTTCAAGATGTGGTGGGACTGCAACTGAGAAATTCTAGTGACAATGCCCAAAATTTCCAGCTTCTACTGCTTTTAGGCAGATGATCTGGTTTTACATATATGTGCATGATACACACACACATGCAAATTTATATGTTCAAAATAAAGCACATTCTTCCAGCTGATTATTAATTTCCTCATCATGTCTCTGGGCATCTTATGAATCCAACACTCTTTGGGGAAAAATGTAGGAGGCATTTGGCCATTTATCAAATTAAAATGTTAAAAGAAAACAAAAATTGCTATGAGTGTCTAGCAGAAGTGGAGCAGAGGGGAGAGGAGAGATTAGTGTAAAAGTCAAGTAGTAAGAGTGGAGAAAATTGGAGGAGATGATCCAGGGAGTTGGAGGAAAGACTGCTAAGGAAAAGAAAGAGTGAGGAGGTGGGAAAAAAATGTTTGTACATGACACATTGAACCACAAATTAACCACAATCATATTTACCCTGATGTATTGCATGAATCCAGTCAATGCTGTTAATTCAGGGTATGGTATGAATCCAGGGAATGGATTTAATTGATTAAAGCATGAATGCATATGTTGTTGCAACACAGCAAACGACCAAAGTGTGAGAAAGAGAAAGTGATGCAACACAGGATAGAAAGGAAGGAGGAAAAATGAAAAGTGTGAGAAAACAGCAGAAGACTGGAAGGTCATAGTTTCTGGGTCATTATAGAAGAGCAATTTCAGAGAAAGAGAAAATGAGATGCTGGGTACTCAGACAGTAATCAAAGAAGAAAGAATTTTGCAGCTATGCACACATACATGCACATATATACATAAGCAGAGTAAAAGATTCCTCCAAATCTCCATCACGTCATCTGAAGAAACCAAATTATTCAGCAAACATATAAGTACTAAATATTGTGCAAAAAATAAAGGAAATGTTTCAACTGTAATCACCAAGAGAGTACGCAAGTACATATAAATCAGAACCAAGGTCTATAAACTTGCCTTCCTCAGAAATATCATAGGAATCTCAAAGAGATTCTGGAATTCCAGGTTCCGCAAATCTTGGCGGAGGGAAGAGAGGAAAACTGAGCAAGTTTGAGCAAGAAAACAAGCAATCAGGTGGCAGAAAGCTGTTTGTTTTCCACACAAGGCTGACAGTGGAACCAAGAAAGTTCTTAATAAATACTGGAAACTTGGGATCAAAACAGAGGGTGAGGCCACATCCTGGGTGGATTGCCCCCACCCGTCAAGGACCTGAAGGGAATTAATCTCTTCCTGTTTTTTGGCAACACCTGTCTAGCTTGTCCTGCCAAGGAATGTTGCTTGGGAAGTTCTTGATAGGGCTTGAAGAACAGGAAATAGCCTAAATTATGAATGTGCCATTCTTCCTCTGGGCCATAGAGAATATGCATCTAGACATCTCACTTGTGCATAGGGTGCTTAACATCTACAAAAAGTCTATATTTTTTCCATCTACTTTTTTTTGTTTTTACAAAGCTTAAATAGTTAATCTCTGATCATCCCTCTGAGTAACTAATAATATAGCTATGCTGTTCATGTATGTCATTTAAAAGTGGAAGATGTGAAGTCCTTTGTGATTGAATTAAAAGTAATTCAGATTCCCCTTAAAAGAAAGTTAATATAATACAGAAGCAATTTATTTTTCAATATACACAAGAATATCCTTAAATTTAAATCAAGATACATAGTCAATTGAAATCAAGATTTGGCAAATCATTTTTTCTTTGATATGTGTTTACACTTAGAAATATAACCAGTGCTTTTTTTCCATGTTCTATTTTAAAAGAGTAAAGATAGATGGTGTTCCTGGCACCCTATAACAAAAGGAAGACGACAGTGGAATGACACATAAGGAATAAATATTAGAGAAGTCACGGAGTTCAAATGTCAAAAACCAGAACTGATCTTATTTGAATTGTTGTGTGGCCATATGTAAGCAGGAATCCATAGGTTAGGAATAGCTGTACATTATTATCTAGTGCAGTGATTTTTCAGCCTTGGGTATTTGAAGATCTGTGGACTGCAACTCCCAGAATTCTCCAGCCAGAAAGGTTGAGAAATACTACCTTAGTGACTGGCAATAATGAAATTGGGAGAAAGTCTGGTAGAAAAAAAAATGCAACATTTGAAATTAATGTCATCCAAATTAAAGACCATTACAAAATCTCCCACCCTCCACCTTTCCCACAAACTCCCTCATTTCCGCCCTTCCAACTGTCAATAACGAAGCTCCACCCCACTCTCCTTGGGCCCCTCCCCCTCTCCCTCCCGAACGCTCCTCGCGTCGGCTCCTTTAGTGTTTGGTGCGCATGCGCTGAGCAGGCCCTGGTTGGCTCCTCCTGTTCGGCCTGCGCGAAGGCAGGCGCGGTGCGTGAAGGCCAATTCGCAGCTGCGCGGCCTGGCTAGATCTCCGGGGCGGCAGACGCCGCGCAAGACGGGGAAGGAGAATGCGGCGAAGCGAGGAGATTGGCCCAGGGGCGTTCAGGCCGCTGTTACCTTTGATGCTGGTAGTGCTCCTGCGGGAAGCTGCAGGGGAAACTTGCGCCGCCGCCGCGCCTTGTTCTTGCCGGCGAGGTGTATTGGATTGCAGCCGCCTCCGCATGTCCGGTCGGAGCTTAGAACCAGGCCTGCTGCCGCCTTTGCCTCGCAGCATCACCGCGCTGTAAGTATTGCTCCTGTCGGGTCGCAGCGTCTTGCCTCTGTCCGTTTCTCAGCGGGTCTGGAAGGCTTCACCTGGTTGCTTCAGGGCCGAGCGGGGGACCTGGTAGGTGCTTCTCCTTCTCGGCAGCTGTAGATTTGCTCCCAAATTCTGATTATTAAGAGTTTTGTTTGCTAAGATCGCAGACATTTGCGTTCGTTGCTTTATCTGGACTGGGACACAAAGCGCGTTATATATAAAGAATCAGAGATGCTGGGTGGCTGGGTATCAAAACATCTGCCTAATTCTCTCTTCCCCTTATCCCTTCCCAATTCTTCGGTTAAGATTGTAGTTTGTAGTCTTTAAATTAATAGTGTTATGATCAACTCACAGTATTTTAAAAGTTCCAGGGAGCAAGAGAAATCCTGCAACGTAGTTTTCTGATAACTTGTGCAATTTGTCTCTTCAGATGACCTAGTTTCAATTGGTTTGCTTGAACCTTATTGGGTATTAAGTGACAGTAAAGTTTTGGTGGGGTGTATTATTTGGGTTTGATGTTAAAATCTGCACTCTAATATTAAGACATCTATCAGATTTTTGAGAGCCAGTTTGGTCTAGGTATTAAGACTGAGGCCAATGAGACCCAAGTTCTAGTCCTGCATTAGCACTTAATGATCTTGGGCCTTTATGATCTCAGCTTTAGGAAGATGACAATAGCAAACCACTTGTAGAAAAAGTTGCCAAGAAAATTGCATGGATTTATCCATGTATTTGTTAGAAGTCAAGGCTGATTCAAAGCCACCATGCAAAACAAGGTTTCTAAAGCCCAGAATAAGGGAGACTCTTCAGAATTATTTTGAAATGCATACAGAATTGTTGACAGTGAGCTTTCAAAAGTTCTGTCAATTGTACAAACAAATCTCTAAGAAAATTGAGATTGGTTTAGAATAATTTCATAAATTCTTTGCTTGTTATGTGAATTAGACATTTATTTAGTTCAAATAAAGAATAATGTTTCATTAAACTGAGCCCCATTTGTCATTTTGCTCTCTTTTTCCTGTTGCTTTGGAGTATTCCTCAATTCTGGTTTTGTTTTGTTTTCAGAATTCTAAATCAGAAATTGCCATCTGCAGTACCATCTGTCCATTTATGCTTATCTCCAGAAAATTAATAATTAAAGTTACAGAACTTTGAAAAAGCTCATGTACATCTTCTGTAGTGATATTGATATGTCCATATCTCTTGAGTATAATTTCATTTACACACTCATTGTAATTTCATTTACACACTCACTTCCAGCAAATGAAACCTGAGGTCATGGTACCTCAGCCTAGTATGTGACAGCGATGTAAGACATTTTTTTAAAGCAAAAATATTAAAATAAATTTAAAAGCTGTTTTTATTAAAAATCTGTGAAGTTATCAAATTCAGAATATTGTATGCAGTTTCACTCCCAAAAAATACTGTATGGCTCAAAAAATACTGGCAAAGGTAACTCCCAAATACAGAAGTAACATTTGTTTTTGTTTTTTTAAAGTATAACTGAAGAGGGAGATAACTGAGGTATAAAATTATGCATGGCTTGGAAAAATTCACATATTTTTTTTTCTTTCTCTTTCCAGTACTCGAGCCTAATTAAACTAAGCTGAATTGTACAAGAGCTGTGACAAGTAAAAGGAAATTAGTCTTAATCACAATAAAATAATTTCCTTTTTCAGAATAAATTATGGTCATTAAGGCAATTTTAAAAGAAGATTTGACTAATTTATGGATTATAAGATTATAAGTGGCAGCTAATAATGATAGTTATACAGAAGTGTCTTTTCATATACTATACTAGCTGCTGGGTAGTGGTAACAGGCCAATCTTACGTTTGTAAGATTCCCATACTCATCTTATTGGTAATTGTGGGAACAGAATGCTAGATTAAGCATTCGTTTTGATTAATACAGAAGGGCTTGTTTGTAACTGACATTGATTGAGATGCTTCAATCTTATTAAATTCTTTCTAGACAGATTGGATAGATATGTGGAATATTATTTAATTACATCTTAGAGCGAGAAACTGGCTCAAGTTACAAGTTTTTCTTTTTTGAACTTTTTTATTAATTATACATATTAATTTATTATGTATAATTAGCTATACATAATTATTTACATTGGGTCAACCTGTTGCAATGGTTCATTGTTCAGTCTTCTCGCATAAAGTATTCTCTTCATGGCTTCTGGTTCCTGAAAGACAAGGTTTTGGACAGTTCCTCATAGAATAGATTGTATTCTTTTACAGAGTGACATTACAAGCTTCCATATGCATGTTGTAGATTAATTACTGTCATTTAAAACTTTCTCAAATGAGTCTTGGAAAATTGATATAAATCCTATGATTTATTGAGGAGTGGAATGGCTATCAAACAGGTTTAAGACTGTATTATTGATCAGCCTAGTTTTGTCATGGGTGGGATAGATTATGTGACAAGTATTAACTTTATGAAGACAAAATATTAAGATAAGTAGAGCAGGGCAAAGTGATGCTGATTTACATATTTCTATTGCATTTATATGATAACAAATATGCAAATTATTTGTAAAATGTGATGGAATATACCTGTTTATTGGAATAGTATTTTGTGGAGAATAGTGACTGTTGGTTCTGAGGCTGATTATGAGATAAGCTTGTTTCTGATCTTTCCTAATACTTTAGTCATGAAAACTAGTTGGTCTACTGTTTAGTAGCCTCTTACTATTCATAATGGAGGAAGTCTGATGTTCCTGATGACTTACATAGAAACATTAATGCACTTTTGTTAGCATAATAGAAAGCTAGTTTACTATTGGAACTTTTTTGATTCCACAGCTTATTCTACAACTTGGAGTTCTTAGATGCAAGTTCAAATAACATTAGAATTAACCTTTTTTGGCTTTTGAGCTTAACCAAGATCAGCTGCCATTTAACTAAGTTAATTGGCTATTAGGTGATTTTAAATACATGAATATTATTCAAGCTGGAGACATTTGGGATGGTTATTCAACAATTTTTTAAACCTGTCAGACAAAGCAAAGGGTGGGCGAAAGCAACTTTGTAATATTCAAAAAAGAACTTATTAACAGCAATTTAAAGATTAACATTTATTTCAGCTTAAGATTCATAGGTTTGAACTCAGTATTTCAAAATGCACAAAGTAATAGCCTTAGTTGGCAGATGATATCTCTATATTTACAGTGAGGGAAAAAATTATTTGATCCCCGGTTGATTAGTCTATAATTTTAATGGTAGGTTTATTTTAACAGTGAGAGACAGAATAACAATCCAAAAATCCAGAAAAACACATTCAAAAAAGTTATAAATTGATTTGCATTTTAATGAGTAAAATAACTATTTGACCCCTTCACAAAACATAGGACTTAGTACTTGATAGCAAAACCCTTGTTGGCAATCACAGAGGTTAGACGTTTCTTGTAGTTGGCCACCAGGTTTGCACACATCTCAGGAGGGATTTTGTCCCATTCCTCTTTGCAATCCTCTCCAAGTCATTAAGGTTTCGAGGCTGACGTTCCCTCGAACCTTCAGCTCCCTCCATAGATTTTCTATGGGATTAAGGTCTGGAGACTGGCTACGCCACTCCAGGATCTTAATGTGCTTCTTCTTGATCCACTTCTTTGTTGCTTTGTTCTTTGTTGCCATGTGTTTTGGGTCTTTGTCATGCTGGAATACCCATCCACAACCCATTTTCAGTGCCTTGGCTGAGTGAAGGAGGTTCTCACCCAAGATTTGAAGATACGTGGCCCTGTCCATCGTCCCTTTGATGCGGTGAAGTTCTCATATCCCTTAGCAGAAACCCCTCCCCAAAGCATGTTTCCATCTCCATGTTTGATGGTGGGGATGGTGTTCCTGGGGTCATAGGCAGCATTCCTCCTCCTCCAAGCACGGCGAGTTGAGTTGCTGCCAAAGAGCTCAATTTTGGTCTCATCTAACCACAACACTTTCACCCAGTTCTCCTCTGAATCATTCAGATGTTCATTGGCAAACGTCAGATGGGCCTGTACATCTGCTTTCTTGAGCAGGGGGACTTTGCAGGGGCTGTAGGATTTCAGTCCTTCACAGCGTAGTGTGTTACCAATTGTTTTCTTGGTGACTATGGTCCCAGCTGCCTTGAGATCATTGACAAGATCCGTGTAGTTCTGGGCTGATTCCTCACCGTTCTCATGATCATTGAAACTCCACAAGGTGAGATCTTGCATGGAGCTCCAGACCGAGGGAGATTGACAGTTATTTTGTGTTTCTTCCATTTGCGAATAATCACACAACTGTTGTCACCTTCTCACCAAGCTGCTTGGCAATAGTCTTGTAGCCCATTCCAGCCTTGTGTAGGTCTACAGTCTTGTCCCTGACATCCTTGGACAACTGTTTGGTCTTGGCCATGGTGGAGAGTTTGGAATTTGATTGATTGATTGATTACTTCTGTGAACAGGTATCTTTCATACAGGTAACAAGAAATTTTGCTAATTGATAGGGGATCAAATATTTATTTCACTTATTAAAATGCAAATCAATTTATAACTTTTTTGAAATGCGTTTTTCTGGATTTTTTTGTTGTTCTGTCTCTCACTGTTAAAATAAACCTACCCTCTGTTGAATAACATTTTAGAACTTAAATTTTACTTTTAAATAAGTAAGTGCAAATCAGACTGCATATATTCCAGTATAGGTACTTTCATTTGAATGATTTTACTGTTATTTATATACATGTGGTCCTCAGCTTACAATGGCATTGAGACTAGAATTGCCATCACTAAGTGACATGGTCATAAATCATGATGTCACAGGACCACATTACTTACTGATGGCAATCCCAATTGCCATTATTAAGCAAGGACTATGCAGGTTATTAAAGCAAGGATCTCATCTCAACTTCCTGCCAGCTTCTCCATTGACTTTGCTTGTGGGAAACCGGCAAGGAACATTGACAATCATGATAAAGTGACTGAGGACCCATCATAGGTGCTCCTCGTTCAGCGCGGTCATAACTTTGAAGCATTGCTGGATGAATGGACTTAACTCGAGGACTACTGTACAGCTAGGTAGAAGCACCTATCTAACTTGGACAACCTCATAAATACAGAGTATGAGTAGGTCTGATAAATACTTAGATAAGAGACTGCCAGGATATTCCAATACCGTAAGCTAGATTGGAAAGTCAGATAAAAAAAATCCCAGAAGCAGGCAATTTCCTTATTATTGCTAAGTAAAATATATAGATGTATCCATGAAATCATCATGAGTTGAACTCAGCTCAGAGGATACTTTACTTGTATATATTCATCAGTATTTAAATAAAAAGTGTCCTTTGTGTATATACTTTGAAACTTTTTGGAAGATCACATGTTGAATTGTACTATTTGGACTAAATCAACTTTGAGGAATAATTTTGTTCTGAAACTACTTCATTTTTTCATATAATTTTACTGCAGCAGTTATGTTTGCTGTTTAGTGCTATGAAGACTTTGATTTTCTAACCTTTTTAATAAATAAAATCTGCACCTGCCTGAACATTTTTTTATATATAATGCCTTCACCTTTTGGCTAAATAGCTGATATTCTTCACTGTATGGTCCATTTTAAAATGTAGTATACAAGAAACAAAAAAATAGTCATTACTTCTAATGACTAAGCCACGGGTAGGCAATCTTGGCTCTTTTATGACTCGTGGACTTCAACTCCCAGAATTCCTGAGACAGCCATGTCTCAGGAATTCTGGGAGTTGAAGTCCACGAGTCATAAAAGAGCCAAGATTGTCTACCCCTGGACTAAGCTAAACTTCATGCAACGATCATGATTGGGACATTCATGAAATTTAGCTTCTGATCTGGTTAATATTAATTTTTACAATTTTTCTTTGCTTCCTGTTTCCTAATTCATATCCCACAAATTTCTAATTAAAATGATCTGAATAAATGGACAGATTTATACATAAAAAGAGAAGCAAGATTGCCTTTGCTGCCCTTTCTGGATTTGCATTCAAACTGGTGCTTCTTGTTCATAAATTAAATTCAAGTATAAACAGTGAAGAAACTGGGTTCTTAAATAATGCCAAACCAGGGTTACATTCTAAGCATACTCGAAAGAATGCAAAAGTAATCAAATTTGGTAAATACCAGATGAGAAAGACAAAGGGGAATAATGAAAAAACAAAATTGGTCAATATTGTACCGATCAATATGTTGTATTGGTTGTACTAACATTTACTACATTTATTCTGTATTGATATTTAGTAAGGAATCTTCACCTCTGTTTAATTTGTGTGGCATTACATTAAACCTAATGAATTCTTGTTCACCATTATGCAAATTATTCTTGCTAATTCCTTTCATTATTTAAATAATTATTATAAGGACTACAGCAAGATGTCCTGGGAGCTGGAAATGTTTTTCAGTTGATTCTTTTTTTTTCATACTGCCATTTCAGTGTGAGATTTGTGCTGAATAAACTGCTAATTTCTATTTGATTTAATAAATGGGCACAAATCTGACATCAGAAATACCAGTGCCCTTTAAAATCAATTGCATATTCTTCAGTCTTGTAAATTATATCCTACCTTATTTATAATGGAGTCAAATTGGCTGACTCATTCCTTCATAATCAGTAACAGTATGTTATATGATGGGGTCACATGCATGTGATTTTTTGGAACAGAACAAATCATAAATCATTATCAAAAAGCATTATATTTAAATAAATAGTTCATAGAATCCTCACAACTTTTATGATAGCAGTTCCAATTTGTAAATTTCTAATATATGGAAAATATTGGGTCATAAATAAAAGTGATTTGTAGAAATGTTGATATTTTAAGTAAACTGGAGTTCTCATAATATTGTTATGTGGATCAACAGAGTTCTGAAGAATCCTTTTAAGAGGGGACCTGCAGATTTAAGAATGTGTTTTATTGCAGAAGGATTCTTGGCAGTTGATTCAATCTAGTAGTCCAGATGCTATTATTGTTTCTGACATTCCACAGTAGTTGAATGATTAATACAACAATCTTTTTACAGGAAATTAATGAAATGGGTATTAATTATGTACACAACCTTTGACATTCTAAACTGGGAAAATCCTGTTCTAGTAAATCAGTTGAGGGATTCTTTAAATTATATGAAATTAGTTTTCTGTGATATTAATATGGTTTTTAAAAGTTTCATAGGTTGCACACATCAGAAAGTTTTTTAACAAGATTTTGTTGCAATTTCTTTATTCTTGGAGATGTGAGTGAACAACAGAAACATTGGGCTTGTCCTATTGCCACCTTTGTGACCTAACTATGATTATTTATTTGTGTGTGTGTGTGTGTGTCTTGGATCCTCCATTGTTCATGGAATCACACATTATATTGGAAGGTATTGTGTTTTCATACAGTCAGTGCAGTTTACAGAAAAAAATGGGATTATTTTAAAAATTAAATGTTCTTGACAAAAAATGAAAACAATAGTGAAGGATATATTTTAAAGCCACTGCATACTTAAATAGCCACAAATTTTACATCTTGCAGTGTAGTTTGTTTATAATGTAACAATAAAAATACACTTCTGTTGTTGACTTGGAGTGTCCTCAATAGATAAATTTTGCATTTGGGAACAAGAAAGCAAAATATACACTAAAGATAAAGGTATAATAAATTTACCTTACAATCCTTAATCTCCAGTTTCCCCACTTTTAGGCTAGCAACAGTCTTTGTTTTTTGTCCAAAATAGTTTTCATGTTATATCTGGAAACTTAAAAATTAATAGTTTGTGTATAAACATACCACACTTTGTTTATATGTTGTTAATGGAAAGTTATAAAGCAATTAAGATGAATTATTTCATCATTGCCAAACTATTACTTTCCTTGCCAACATGCTTTGAAATGTAACAACTGTGTAAGGAAGTTTTGCTTAATTAAAGAATTAAAAAATAAAATATCAATCTGGATAGGGTTAAATCTTCTAGAAAGAAAATATATCAGTGATTGTTAATTGCGAAGTCGTGTCCGACCCATCACGACCCCATGGACAACGTTCCTCCAGATCTTCCTGTCCTCTACCATCTTCTGGAGTCCATTTAAGTTCACGCCTATTGCTTCAGTGACTCCATCCAGCCACCTCATTCTCTGTCGTCCCCTTCTTCTATTGCCCTCAATCTTTCCAGCATTAGGCCCATCTCTAATGAGTCCTTCCTTCTCATTAGGTAGCCAAAGTATTTGAGTTTCAACTTCATGATCTGGCCTTCTAAAGAGCAGTCGGGGTTGATCTCTTCTAGGACTGACCGGTTTGAACACCTTGCAGTCCAAGAGACTTGCAGGAGTCTTCTCCAGCACCCTAGTTCAAAGGCCTCAATTCTTTGTCGCTCAGCCTTTCGTATGGTCCAACTTTCACATCCATAAATTGCAACTGAGAAAACCATGGCTTTGACTATACGCACTTTTGTTGGCAGGGTGATGTCTCTGCTTTTTAGTATGCTGTCTAGTTTTGCCATAGCTTTCCTCCCCAGGAGCAAGCGAATTTTAATTTCTTGGCTGCAGTCCCCATCTGAGGTGACCTTGGAACCCAGGAAAATAAAATCTGTCACTACCTCCATTTCTTCCCCATCTATTTGCCAGTGATATATCAGTGATATTAAGTACTATTTTAGTTTTTTTTAAGCCTTCATGGTAAACTTTCTAGTTTATTAAAATAATAAGCCAGAAAGAGAACACTGGAGTTAGTAATATCCAATAGCTAAAGCAGCCTTTCTCAACCTTTTACCCTGAGGAATCCTTGAAATAATTTTGTGTTCTCAGGATTGAGAACCCCCCTTCCCCGATTTAAAAGACTATTCACATGTAGTCTATACAATCATATTTTACATTTACAACAGCAAAGTAGCAGCTGGCAGCTAAGTCATGGTACGTAAACATTTCTATCACTGTGAGCACTAGCATTCTGTGGCACACAAAGTTAAAAGGGTTCTTTTTCAGTCATGATCTGATGGCACCTCTAGAGATGTATTGTGAAATCCTAGTTGCAAAAACCTGGTCTAAAGATCAGATTCCTATCAGAACAATGTGTCTGTCTAAGTAATTCCTGTACAGCAATTCTTTATTTAAAACCATTTTTATTTTTTATTTATCACATTTATGTAGCTACCCATCTCATGCACTGACTCTTACAATTAACAAAATTTACCGTAACTATAACACTTGTACATTTTATTTGTTTCTGATACACTGTTTACAACTCTTCCCTGCGAAGAATCAACTGTGGAAATTTCATGGTTATTGATGAAGTGAGGATGTCATTAGGGATTTGACAAATATGCTAAAGTCCTGAATTCTGGTGTACCAATAAATGAACTTTTGCATAATTTTTCCAGTACAAATTATTTAGAAGACTGTTATTAAGACAAACAAAAAAATATGGTTTCATTCACAGATTTTTTATTATTAAAATACCTTTTATTAAGGATTTTAATAATGCTAACAGATAATACAAACTCTTTATTTTATATTCTTTAAATTCTTTAAAGTGTTATTTATTTTTTTCAATTCGGATGAAGTTTTACTCACCGGCTCCTTTTTCAGCTTGATGCCTAAATGTCCTCTTTTAACTTTGAAATCATTGTAAATCCAAATGTGTTTAGAAAATGAGGTTGACAGACCCAGTGCCCTTAAGAGCATCACCGTGGTTGAGTGCTTCCTCATGTCCCAGTCTCCTGTACTGTCATGTGATCTTTGTGTAAGCATTGTTTGGAGCACAAGTGGGCAATCTCTCATCTCCTTATCCAAAAAGATTCCATTATAACAGGATCATCACAGTTGTTTGGTCTTTGTCAGGGGTCCTCTGGAGATATTTTAGTTCACCATCCTTCACTTGGAAATGTTTCATTCCCAGATTTTTATTCTAAGCCAAGAACAAATTACTACTGATTTTTCTTGCTGAACTATATTAACCAAAATATAATAAACAGTGAAAGTGATAGTATAATAAAAAATGGATAATAGCGATTAAATTTAAATTAAATATTGGAGTCCCAAAATATTTTTAAATAGAAAAACACATCAAATTTTAAATACAACAATTTCTAGAAATTAAAAAATCAATAATTTACTGTTGCTAGTTATATTGCAAGTGCTGATCATGACAAATTTGGCAGAGATTTTTGTCAATTGAAAGAAAATTAGTATTAGTATTAGCTTGTCAATTGAAAGAAAACCTAGACAACTTCTACATGTGTAGATTTTGATTCCCAGAATTCTCTAGCCACATGTTCATTGCTGAGAATTCTGAGAATATAATTCTATATATTTAGAAGTTTTCAGGGTTGTGAAACATTGACCTATATGGATTAAAATGATACCAGATTCCAAGGCTTACTGTTCCCATTAGGAGACCCAAGAAAACGTAAGTAGAAAAAGACACCAGTGCATTGCATATATCTAATAAATTAATACCTAAGTAATAAATGCCATATAGTAGGCTTTTGAGGCTTGTTCATTGTGCAAACTGATTCTTAATAAGATTATTGCAAAAGTCCATCAACAGATAACTAACCTCTCTGTGACAGTGATAGCAACTGCTGCCTTGAAATAATGCTATTAAGTCATTTCTGTTGAATCTGGAAATGATGATCTAATAACAGGCATCAGGCAAGATATTTTGCTGATTATATTAAGTTAGAAACCTACTGTGTTAGTTTGAAAGAGAAGACATTTGACATCACAGAGCTACTGTATGTTCATTAATCTAGATTTAGTGGCTGCTAACAAAAGGAAGTGATCAAATCTGAATTTTCCTGTTGCTAGGAAAGGTTCTCTCTCTCTCTCTCCCTCTCTCTCTCTCTCTCTCTCTCTCTCTCTCTCTCTCTCTCTCTCTCTCTCTCTCTCCCTCTCCCTCCCTCCCTCCCTCTCCCCCCCCCTTTTTCCCCAGAAGTCATTTCCCATTGCCTGCTTCCTAGGGCTAAGAGAGAGGGACTGGCTCAAGGTCAAAGTTGGCTTTGAATCCAAGGCAGATCTTGAACTCAGATTTCCAGTTTCTAACCTCCTACCTTAATCATTACACCATAATTATTTCTTTAGATCAGAATAAATTTGGTTTTAGAAAGATGTTGTTCATGTATCATTAATTGTTATTGATTTCTATAGGAATTTGATAGATCTCCCAATTGCCTGAAAAACTACTTTAAATCTTTGCTAGATCGTAAAGCTGAATCTATAGTTATAAGTACGTGTTTGACCCTAGTTTGTTTGTTTCTACATTCACATTATCCTGCATTGAGAAACTGAATCTTTTTCTTCCCTTATTATAGAGATGCATTCCAGTGAACAAGTCTCTAGTCCCCTGATAATGTGGTCTGTGTTTGGTGTGAGTGTAAAAAAAGTAAAACTTCAAGGATAACTAAATGGTATAAAGATATATAAAAATCAAAACCTGCTGCTGTAGCAAATGTAACATTTAGCAGCACATTCATGTAAAAGCCTCTAAAAAAGTTTTTAGTGAAACCATTAACATGTAATTAGAACTCCAAGTATGCTAACATAATATTTTAATATCAGTCCATCTTTGTTGTGACTGCCAAGGAAAAAAAGATAATACACACTTTTCAAGTGTCAGGTTAACTTATTTAAGAATGCACTATGATTCTTCATATTTTTTTCTGAATTATTTACAACTCTACATGATATTCGTATTTTAATAATTCATTGCTTACTACAGTTGAGGCCTTGAAGACTAGAATGCCTAGAAATGCTCAGTAAAGATTTTAGATTATTATTTTTCAAATAATCTACTAACATTGGAAAAGTCAAGAAAAATCTAATAGAAAGTATTCTCAGCAATTTATTGGAAATGAGAAATATGTTTAGTCAGTGAAATATTAATAAATCAAAATATGTGTTATCCTTTGGTTTCCAAAGTACTGTTAGAACGAAAACATCTGTTGTGAACTGTTTTTGAATTCCATTAGGGTGAAAATTTCACTTTCCTATGGCTTGATATGATTAAATCTGTTTGTAACTGTGTAGTGTTACTTCCCTTTGGCCAAATTCTTATTTCTTGCTTCATTTATTTTATATCAGATTTTCCAAGTTGTCTACAGTTAGTCCTCAACTTGCGACTGGTTTAATGACCAAAGTTATAATGGACCTCCCTAAAACTACTTATGACAGTTTTTGTAGTTATGACAGTTGCAAACATGCATATACACACTCATTTGCATTTTGGATGCTTGGCAACTGGTTCACCTTTACGTCTGTTTGCAGCATCCCACTGTCATCTGACTATGATTTATGACTTTTTTAAGTTGAAGTTGAAGTTTATTGTATTTATATCCCGCCCTTCTCCTGGTGGACTCAGGGCGGCTTACAGCCAGTTAAAAACAGAACAATTGGTACAAATATACAAAATTTAAAATAA
Source organism: Protobothrops mucrosquamatus (assembly GCF_001527695.2). NCBI lineage: Eukaryota > Metazoa > Chordata > Lepidosauria > Squamata > Viperidae > Protobothrops > Protobothrops mucrosquamatus. Next base: position 100,303 of record NW_015387350.1, on the reverse strand, counting down.
ATTAAAAGATATATTTAAATAGGCCTTTTCTTATTTTAAAAGTTGATTAAAATCCAATTTAAAATATCCCTAGGCCAGTCCTGCCAGCTGAAACAGCCATGTCTTGAGGGCGCGGCGGAAGGAGGGGAGATCCGGAATCACCAGGATCTCTGGGGGCAGCTNGTTCCAGAGGGTGGGAGCTCCAACAGAGAAGGCTCTCCCCCTGGGGGTCGCCAACCGGCACTGTCTGGTTGACGGCACCCTGAGGAGACCCTCTCTGTGGGAGCGTATCGGCCGGTGAGAGGTGATCTGTGGCAGAAGGCGGTCTCGGAGGTAGCCAGGTCCGATGCCATGGTGCACTTTAAAGATGATGATCAACACCTTGAAGCGCACCCGGAAGGCCACAGGCAGCCAGTGCAGCTCGCGCAGCAGCGGCGTTACATGTGAGCGACGAGTCACTCCCATCACCGCCCGCGCGGCTGCATTCTGGACTAACTGGAGCCTCCGAGTGCTCCTCAAGGGGAGCCCCATGTAGAGAGCGTTACAGTAGTCCAGGCGGGACTACTGTAATTAGTTTCCAACATTTATTTCCAGTTTGTGACAAAAAACGCCTGTTAGGAAAAATGGATTTGCTTAATGACTGCAGTGTTCACGAATGGGGTGTTTGCTTAATGACCGCAAGAAATGTCAAAAAATCAGATCTGGTCATATAATGCTTCCGATCAAGTTACAACCATAATTCTGGACTCAATTATAGTCATAAATCAAAGACCACTTTCATAAAAATGACAGTATTCTGTGTAGGTTTAATCATGATACAGAGTCAAATGATTCTCTCTTGTTCTGCTAGTTCATATTCTTCCACCGTGACTGTCAGAATGATTGCGCCATGGTTACTGCCTTAGTTAATAAATTATCTATAGCTTGCCAAATTTGTATCACAAACTGATACAATGTTAATTTGCTTTTATCTCAGTATGAACAGATTAGGAATTTTTAGGCTTGCCCTGACATGATGTTTTGAAATTCTGATATGTGTGGTAGATTGGAGAAGAAGGTGAACCTATCAGACAGATTAGGATTATCAATTTGTTTATTAATGTCTTCATATTACAATATACTATCCTTTTCATTTCTATGTACTAAATAATATGAATAATCATTCTACGAGTGCAACTGCTTTTGTAGGAAAAAGTCCAATATGATTCAATGTATTCTCATTTGAAAATGAGTTTATTAGTATTATAGTGGAATAGAGCTTCTGAATCATATTAAGCATATAGAATTGTGTTTTAGTAGCACTAGAATAAATTTATAATCTAACTCCCAGTGCTGTGGCTCTAGAATGGAGACATTTAGCAGAACCCAGATGTTTGCCCTTAAGCAACTAGAATTAGATAACAGGAATGCATTTATAGTATATGTTGATAACAGCAGGAAGGATTCTACAAGTGTGAAAAGTTACAGTAGGTCAATCTAATAGTTTATCAAAGCATTCCAGGGGAAAGTGTGCTAAGAAATTCCATTACCCTTTCTCTGTTCTTTATTTGTTATCTACCTGTTTCCAATGTTGTTGCCAGCAGGGAGCCCTTCATTTCCAATGAAGTATGTTTTTATTAGTTCTATCTTTAAATCTTTTGCTTTGGGGGGGAGTATCATCCTGACAACAGTTTTGGTGCCATGAAATTAGGTAAAGGGAGAATGCAATGTAAATATCAATGTTTATGGTACTTGTTGAGAACATCAGAAAAGCTACTACAAGTGTGAAAAGTAATTCCAGAGAAAAGCAATTTCTGTAGGTCATCTTTCTCTACCTGACACTACTCCCACCCACCCACCCCCGTGGAGAATTAAAGTGAAAATGCCTCAAGTACAAGGTGGGAAAAATAAAAAGCAGAGTTTCCACAAAACTCTGGTCCATTTATGTATTTAGTTCTAATGTTTTCAAAAGCACTTTTGCCAAAAAATAATATTTCAAAATTATTGTTCCCCTTATCCATTTATACTTTCTTCAGTAGTTTTTTAGTAGTAGTTCAAAATCCTTTAAAACTTGGGAACCTGGCCGTGGAAATGGTGGGTGAGCATGCACGTGCATGCACGAGGCTGCATTTGTGAAAGCAATGCATGCACAAAACCATCTCCTCTTCCCCCCTCCCCCCACCACTGCCGTTGCAGGTTGGGGACTGCTACTTTAAAACATTATTTCTTCAACTTTTTTGATCTAGAAACACAGTTTCTAGATCAAAAAGAGGTTTTTGATCTAGAGGTTTTCCTTTATCTTGCCAATGGGGAGATCTCTCTTTAATTTTAAATTGATTCTATCTGATAACAATTAAGAAAGTGAAGCTTTTGCAAACCTTAGACTGCATTGCATTATGGATGTGATTGAAAATTCTTGAATCCAGTCACTGGATACACAAGTGACTACAAAACTCACAATCCTCCTCACAAGAAAAAGCTGCCTGGAGTGCAGATGGATAATTTCTCAGTTTCTCCTTCTCCAGATAGAATCTGCTGATCAGAATTCATTATCTGGCTGCCGCTTTACGCCTAGTGCAATCCCCACTCCTCCAGGAACATTTTGCTCTCCATAAGACCAGTGTTCCCTAACCTTTCCGGCTCGATGGACTGGCAGAGGCAGTGGCAATGGCAGGAAGGGAGGGATAATAGTTTTGTACCTGTGCACCACTTTCACAAATGCAGCGTCACACGTGCGTATGCATACACACACACACACACACACTTGCCACCACTTCCACGGCCTGGTTATGAATGGGCCGGGAGTTGGGGATTCCTGCATTCGATCACCCCCCAAACATTTAGAATATTTTAAAGCTAACAGGTATTCCAAAATAGTTATTAGTAATAGTAATAAAGTTGGAAGGGACCTTGGAGATCATCTAGTCCAACCCCCTGCTCGGCCAGGAAACCCTATACCATTTCAGACAAATGGCTGTCCAGTCTCTTCTTAAAAACTTCCAGTGTTGGAGCATTCGCTGCTTCTGGAGGCAGGTTGTTCCACTGATTAATTGTTCTAACTGTCAGGAAATTTCTCCTTCTAGGTTGCTTCTCTCTTTGGTTAGTTTCCATCTGTTGCTTTTTGTCCTGCCTTCAGGTGCTTTGGAGAATAGCTTGACTCCCTCTTCTATTAGACTTTTGAGTAACATTTATCATGAATAGGAAGCTATTATAAGAACAGAAACCGTAGAAACAGAATATTTCAGAATAGGAATGAAAGGATTTATATTGTCAACATATCTATTTAAATTATATATTGAATATATTCTAAGTATGTTACTACAGGAAGAGAAGACAGCTTGAATCAAAATTATAAGCATCGATAACTTGTTATCCAAAATTAAGAGAAGCACAGTGACAAATTAACACAAAACCATGAAAGAGAATACTTAAAGCAATTGTCTTTCCAGTACTAATATGCAGCTTTGAAAGCTTGACATTGAGAAAGAAAAAAAATAAAATGGATGCCTTTAAATTATGGATCTGGAGATGGATACAATTTAATAGAACTAACAGTGGTCCAAATAAAGATTAAATATTCCATTAAGGCAATGAGGAAATAGAAATTTGCATACTTATGAGCATGTGATGTGAGTGAAGGATGAACCAGAAAAGAAAAATCTAGCAAGGTTAAATAGAGGGGGAGCTAACTGATAAAATGGGTGAATGGTATCATTCTTTCTTTGAAAGAAATGCAAGTTTTCATTGGAGGCAGGACCAGAATGACAAACATTTGCTTAAGGGGCCATTAGAAATTAAGCCAGTGAGAGGATAGATTGCCTCCAAATGGCTACCACCTGTGCTGCTGTTACCCTGTCCCTGTAAGCCAGGGGTGTCAAACTCGCAACGTCACGTGACATGTCGTGATGTATCGCAACATTTTTTCCATTGCCGGCAATGGGATGGGCACGGTTTCACCATGACGTATCCGGCCCATGGGCCGGCAGTTTGACACCCCTGCTGTAAGCTGAGCAGAGAGACAACTGGGTGTGCTGGTGTTAGGGTGTGGGAGAGAGGGAAGGATGTGTGTTTGTGTTTGTAAAGCAACCTAAAGCAGATAGAAAAAAAGATACTGTTTTCCGGCAGTAGGCCTCATAAGAATAGTATTTGGAGGAGCAGTAGGAGGAGGTGTAGTAGAAGTGAGAAAAAGTGGAGCAATGAGCAATGAACTTTGAGTGCTTGTGTTGCCTAGATCCTGTGTGGTTGTGTTGGCTGTCTTGGGTTTTTGAACCCACTGACTTAGGTATACATAAAAGAACCTGTGACAGCCAGATTTGCTAGCAACTAAATAATTCTTCAGTTTCCCTACTGTAGGGAAGATATGAGCCTTTATTTTGTCTTAATCCGTGGTATTCACTGTTCTTCTTATTGCCATTCTTTATACACTCTTGTAATTGAAAGACACTGGTAGAAGATCTGAAAGATCTTCAGGTTAGGGACAGTTTCATGTGGTCGCTAACAGCCTTGTTAGTGCATAATTGGTCAGAAGAAAGACTATATAAGGTATGGACATTCTCCAGTACGGGAGATGGAGAATTCACATGTGGGTTTTCATTGGATGCCTGCTCTTGAGACCAAGTAGTCAAATTAGACACGCCCCCTCTTGCTGATCCAGTCTTTAACTTGGTCTCAGCTCTTGACGACGTGTCTGGGTTGGCTCTCAGTTAATAGCAGGTTAGAAAGCCTTGGTGAATTCTCCTTTTCCCTTAAAAATCCCTTTCCAGATTCCAGCTACTAATTTGGTTTCCCCCTTTTTAAAAAAAATTTTTTAGCACTGGGATCAGTGCTAGCCTAAAAATTCCACCCCTGAGGGAGGTAAAGGAGTGGGGGGGAAATCCTTCAGGTTCCTTCCATTCTTCCTCCAGGGCTCTGGGGAAGGGGGGGGGGAAGCTCCCTAGCATTTAAATCTGAAAGAACGGCTATTCTTTCTTCCAGTACATAGCGATTGCTCCTGCAGCCTGTGGTGCTGCGTTTGGAGCATTTTCAACCTTTTCGGACCCTTCTCGGCCGTTCCACACGATCGCGGGCGACATTTTGGTTGCCGGAAAAGGCAACGAAGCCTATTTAATTCAATTTAATCCTAGCGATCGAAAAAGGGTCGCAGAGGGGGGAAATTTACTGACGATCCTCAGCGCGGCTCTTGCAATCGATCCGGCTATCCGAAAACTTGATTTTGGTCCGCGGGCTGTTTTTTCGTTAAACGATTGTTGCAGCCGCCATTTTAGGTCCGAATTTGAGGGTGAGGAGCTACGAGGCCTGCCTTTTACTTCCAGGCCTCTGGATTCAGTGCATGGTCTCTGAATCTCCCATCCTGGCTTTGCTTAATTACTGATCTTCTCAGGTCAATAATATATTGGCGGCCGCCATTTTGAACTCCATTTGATCGCCACGTGGCAGCTACTTTAGGCCCA
>NW_015387350.1:92720-94481 GCF_001527695.2 Protobothrops mucrosquamatus | reverse complement strand
AGCCTCTGTGTTTGTTCCAACTCCGCCTCCGCCAGCTTCTTGCCTGCCAGAGCGTCACCTCAGTTTATCTGAGACTGCTCCACTGGGATGGAAGGCTCTTCGTTACCTCAATCCACTCCATCTTCCAGTCACGGCTGCACTACGTCCTCTGGACAGGGGACGGCAGGCAAGGCAAAAGCAAAAACTAAACATGTGCTCACGAAGCCTTCTAGGCTGGCGGAGAAGCAAGCCAGCCGTAGGCACCAGGCTCTGGAGAAGGAGTTCTCCAGAGCGCAGAGGCAAGCCGAGCTTGAGTCAAGGCAGATGGAGGATACTGAAGTTGATCTGCCCTTAGGACCAGCCCCTTCTGCCCAGGGAGTTTGGTCTGTTCCGGGAACCCCGGTGAACATAAGTTCTCCCCCCACTGTGGTTCAACAATCCACAATTCCCTCTGGGACAGTTTTGGAGCACACAGTTACGCCCACAGATTCGGGTTCCAGGGGGGTGGACTTGGCGGACATCTTTGCTGATGCGCGCCTTGAGGCTTTGCTCTCCAAGGTGGTGGATAGAGCCTTAGCCCAGCGCCCATCTCCATCACCTGATCAGGGGGCCTCCACCTCGGCAATGCCCCATTACGAGATCCCCGCAGAATTTCCCATGATTCAGGAGCCTATGTCTCCCGCACACTCTTCGGTGAGTGGTTTCTCCTTCCCTCAAGGTGGGGAGCAACCGGATCTTCTACTTTCGGAAGATGAGGAACTCCCTCCTGAACCTTCCACTTCAGGGGGTCTCTTTAATCCGGCTCATTTCCTGTCAATTCTTCGTAAGGCTACAGCAACCGCAAACTTAGGGTCTGACCAATTCCCTCAACCACCAGTGGCGTCGGATACCGACCCTCACCCAATATTCTTTGAGAAAGTGGCTACCGAACACCATGTTCCATGCCCTTCCATCTTCCTTAAAGGGATTAAGAAGCCATGGGCCTCACCGGCCTTGTTTCCTTCCGTTAGTGGGACCGACAGAAAGTTATTCAGCCCCTCCACTGATCTCAGTGATGCGCTGGAAGTCCCTAAGGTAGACGAGGCTTGGACCCCATTGGTATCTCAAACGGCGGTTGCTGGGGACTTGACACAGGCGCTGAAAGCGGACGATAAAAAATGGGAGCATACATTCAGGAAGACACACCAATCAGCGGCCTGGGCTATTAAAACGGCCAGCTGCACATCCTTTTTTTGTCAGAACCACCCTTCTTTGGCTGCGTCAGCTCCAAGCCAGGGTCCCTGCTGAAGATTTACGTACTCATCAGGATCTGAGTAAAATGGTAGCGGCCACTGAATACGCTGCGGACGCCTCTCTTCAGTCTGCAGTCTTTGCCTCCAGATCCTTGGCCTCTAACATTACGGCCAGGAGGATGTTGTGGTTGAAGCATTGGCAGGCTGATACCAGACTTAAATGGAGTCTTGCGTCTGCACCTTACCTGGGTAATAATTTGTTTGGGGAATCCCTTGCTCCTTACCTGGTCGAGAACAAAGATAAACGCAAGGTCATGGCCCATATAATTAAGAAGTCTGACAAACGACCCACCCCCTACTTTCGTAGGCAGTCCTTTCGGCAGACAGCGGGAGTCTCTGCCACCCAGACTTCCCGCTCTTATACTCCCAGGGAGAGGCCATACGACCGTCCTTACGACAGGACCGGGTTTAGACCCAGACAGCAGGGACAAAGCAAAAGGCCATTTCGTGGGGCAGGACGTCCATTTAGGAAGTTCAAATGACTCACACA
>NW_015387350.1:70220-89693 GCF_001527695.2 Protobothrops mucrosquamatus | reverse complement strand
CTTCCTTTGGAAGACGGGTTCTTCAGCAGGTGGTTGCTGGAGACTCTAATTAGGGCTCATATGTTTCCCACCCATTGGGACTGTGGAGCTTGGGTATGTCCCACATGTGAATTCTCCATCTCCCGTACTGGAGAAGGGGCGTTGTCTTACCTGAACGCCTTTTCTCAGTACGGAGATGGAGAATTCACACCCACCCCTTTAAGGTCAGTCAGACTATTGTAGGGGTCTGAGAGCCAACACCTCGTCCATCTTCAGTCACTTCGCCCTCGTTAAAGACTGGATCAGCAAGAGGGGGCGTGTCTAATTTGACTACTTGGTCTCAAGAGCAGGCATCCAATGAAAACCCACATGTGAATTCTCCATCTCCGTACTGAGAAAAGGCGTTCAGGTAAGACAACGCCCCTTCTAGGTGATTTTGATCTGTTTATTTCTAGTGTTAAATCTGCATATAAGTAAAGATTATAACTTTATAACAATACTTGCTTGATACTTTTATGTTTTTGAGTTTTTAGAGCACCAGCTCTAAAAGTTTAAAGTATTACCTTTCCTGGGATCAACAGGGTTATAGTGGGAGAGTTATAAATGTTACGGGTTCAGGAACATTATGTGAAAGAACACTTTAGATCAGTGGTTCTCAACCTTTTTAATGCCGCGACCCCAACCGGTTGTAAGTCGAGGACTAAACCGGTCGTAAGTCGAGGACTAAACCGGTCGTAAGTCAAGGACTACCCAACCAGTCGTAAGTCGAGGACTTTCCCTGCCCGGGAGCGCCGCGCATGCATGGTTCCGCCCCCTGCGCCGGCCGAGGCGTAGCTGGCAAGTGGCAGAGAGGGAGCAGGCCAACCACCAGCTGGCCCAGCCCAAGGAAGGTAAGGCACCCGCTGGAAAAGGAAAAAAATGGCAGACAAAAAAAAATGGTGGACAAAGAAATGGCGTACAGCCTTGCTTGGCGACCCCCGTGAAATGGTCGATCGACCCCAAATGGGGTCCCGACCCACAGGTTGAGAACCACTGCTTTAGATGCCCTTTATGTAAGGCTTCAGATTTTGTTCTGAAAAAGATAGTTGGACATATTTAAGTGTGTTTTTATGGAGTATGCAAAACCTTCTGGTTTTGATGTTTAGTCTCTGACATTTCATTACAAACTGTGTTTGGAAATTAATGCTGAGTCATGTGCTAAAGAATGTAAGTCTGTCACAACTTCATCATATCAGGAAGGATTTGAATTGTCTCCTAGATTTTGTTTTGTCATTTTTGGCTGTGCTGTTAATTTTAAATATTGCCAATTTAAAAAAATCACGTTTTTATTAGTGAAATATTTTTGTAATGAACTAATTTATAAATATTGTTTCAATAAAAATAAAGATCATTGCTGAACTAAATAGATGTGAACATGTAGACTATTAGTTGGCTGTGTATGATGGAATGTAGTGAGGAGATGGATTCCCAGGAGGGAGGGGGTGCATTCCAGAGGAGTACCAGGGAACTCAGCCCAGATATCATGAGGCCTAACACCTCCTTAATACAGGTAGGCCTCTACTTAAAATAGTTCATTTAGTGACTATTCAAAGTTATAAAGACATTGAAAAAGGGACTTATGACCATTTTCACAGTTACAACCTTAGTAGCATCCCCATGCTTATGTGATCAGAATTCACATGCTTGGCAACTGGTTCACAGTTATGACCATTGCTGTGTCCCAAGGTCATGTGATCACCTTTTGCAACTTTGACAAGTAAAGTCAGTGGGGAAGCCAGATTCACTTAACAACAAGGTTATTAACTTATCAACTGCAGTGATTCACTCAACAACTGTGGCAAGAAAGGTCATAAAATGGGGCAAAACTCACTTTACAAATGTCTCACTTAACAACAGAAATTTTGGGCTGAGTTTTCGTAAATAGAGGATTATCTGTTGTTCACAGAGTGTATTATAAATGCAGATAGTAGAATCTTTAGTCTAACAAAATTGTGTCTGTAGGTGTAAAGCAATAAAAAAAAAAACCCAGCTTGAAAGAATTACCATGTGTCATTCTTGGTTTTGGGCCCGACACTATAGAATAGGGTTCCCCAGCCCCCGGTCTGTGGACCCATACCGGTCTGCAGCATGCCAGCAAGTGGGCCACACAAACAAGCAAAGCTCCATCCTCAGGATGCAGGCAGTATTCAAAACTACCCCCTCTCTGGTCTGTGGAAAAACCTTTCGCCATGGCACCGGTCCCTGGTGCCCCAAAGTTGGGGACCTCTGCTGTAGAATATATATTTTGCCCATTTGATTAGCAACTGATGATTCTTCTCCAGCAAGGTACCTTTACATATCACATTATACCTGGCCACGCAACACTTTCCCCTGTAGGTAGTCCTCTATTCTCTTGTGATACTTTTCTATATTCAATTAGAAAAGTTAGAAATAAACATAGTTTCAGGATTTTGTGAGATGAAATTCATATTAAACTTTAAATAATCTTACAACTTTTTTTTTTTGCTTGCAGAGATTTGAGTCATAACGATTTGTTATCCTCTAATTGGAGTATTGATTCATCAGGTCAAATACTGCAAGAAGTGTAAGTTACTTTAGCTATAATGTAATAAACTAAGGGATATGACATAATATTTGAGAATGACATTGAGCATAAAAATTTACAAAAGGCTTCTAATAGTATTATCAGTGAAAGAGTTAGTAAGGAAATGAAAAAAGAAAATAATTAAATACTATAGGAGCTGTGATATAATGGCATATTAATACTGAATTGCCTTACACACTGTCAGTGTAGGTTGCAAGTGCAAAGGAAAAGAAGCCATTGGGATAATTGCTTCTGCAATCATTTCTGAGCCTTTAATATTTCTGGATCGTGTGACTAGGAAGGAGAGGGAGTGGAGTTTAGAACAGGGGTTCCCAACCCCTGGTCTGTGGCCTACTACCGGGCATTGAGCATTTTGGGCCTGGGCTATGGAAGTGGTAGGCATGGGCATGCGTGTGCATCCATGTGCTCCATTTGCGCGAGCAGCATGCCCACCACTCACACAAATGGAGCTATGCGCACACTTGTCGCGCACACAGAGTCATCCCCNCCCCCCCCCCCCCCCCGCCAGTCTGTAAAGCCGAAAAGGTTGGGGAACTGTGGGTTTAGAATATACAACTTTGTTTCAGGCCACTGCCTTACCGTCTTTGCCATAGGGATATATTTATTCCCTCTGAAATCTCCAGCTAGATCTGGTTTATTTTTAAGCTTAATCTTTCTTTTCACAGCTTCTTTCCGCACTCCAAATTTGGTCAATATGTGTTACCTTTTCAGAGTTTCATGTTGATGTACAGATAGAGTCCTGAGCACTTTTTTTCTCTAGCATTGGGTTCAAAATATTTTTTTGTTTAAAAAAGTCTGACTTTAGGCCAGATCACATCTGATGATCACAAGGGCATACAGCTTCTTTGGTACAATAGAAAAGAGGTTAGGGTCTGTGGTTTCTGTCCCCTTCTGCCCCAGTTCTTACTCAGACCTATAGCCCTAAGGTTTCCGGTAGCTCCCCAATAAATTATTAGATTAATCTGACCTTGATTGCCTTTTTCTAAGTGTAGCCAATTTTGGCTAGGGAGTACACTTTTGTTTTTAATCATTAGAAATAATTTAGCTGAGAAGTGGACCGTTTGGATTTTATAAGGGACAATGATGCCATTTTTTAAATTGAAGAGTGTGTTTCTTTATTAGGCTTACATCCAGATAGAATTCTAGATTTAGAAAGTTGCATTGAATATATATCTGTATTATAAATATAGTAATATTGGTGATAGTTTTTAGTTTCAGGTTCTGCTGCTTAATTTATGGTTCTTAAACTAGTTTGCATGTATAGAAATGTTTTTCATTTAATATAGAATTTAAAATTAACTGGTGTTTACAAGTTTAATATTCTCCAGAAAGAAGTAGATTTCTAGTTCTGAGAAATAATACATTTATGAATCCTTGGGAATAAATTCTGTTAATTTAACTGAAATAATAACTCAGTTTACATTTGAAGCTCTTATGTATGTATTGTTTCAATAATCCTTGACATAGTATTTCACTGAGAATATCAGTGTTCTTCTGAAGTAGCACTTCAGCACAGACTTCTGTACTAGTCCATACTTGTTTGCACTGAATTCAGAGGATAAAATAAATGTATTTTAGGTGCTTTGAATTGTTTTGCTTTTTATGAAGTTTACTTCTGAGAACGATTGTAGATTTTTTAAAAAATGCACATAGAACAAGAATATTAATGCATGGTAAATTTACTCTGTTTTTGTTGATATGACTTCTTTTTGAGTGCTAATAAATAATCTTTCTTTCAGGAAGATGAATCATAATGAACTAAGTGGCATTCCCCATTTTGGTGAACTAACTTCTAATATCACATTACTATCACTGTAAGTTAATATTCACAAATTTTTCAGGATGATTTTTAAATTTAGCAATGTAGAAAATAAAATTGTGTTAGATAATCAACTAAAAATGAAGCATGGGGATGTTTGAAAAGTAAATTGAAAAATTTATGTAATGTTATGAAAGAGCAATTAAGAGTAAGAGTAATATCAGAATTCCTTTGTTATATTTATACTATCTGTTCATACTGAACATTTAAATAAGTTAAACTGCTCATCAAATGATCCATCAAGCTGTTTGGATAGTAGCCAATCCAATCATCAATTTATATCATCATAATAAGCAGCTTCTAAATATTATAATTCACATTTAATCCACAAGATGTTTATTTGTATTTTTTAACGAGCTGAAATTTCAAATATGATATAAGTATGGCTTCTAAGGTGATTATTTATGTTTTAGAGTGCATAATTCAATTCAGGAGATTGTCTCTGAACAGCTGCAACCTTATTTCTCCCTGGAGAACCTTGATCTCAGTTCCAACTTCATCACAGAAATCAAAGTTTCTTCATTTCCACATATGCAGCTGAAGTACCTGTAAGTACATGGGAACACTTAGCATGAGGCATTGAAAGTAGTTTCTTTTCCAATTTGTATATCTGACCTAATTTTTTACCCTTTATATAAAAAGATTGCAAGGGTTGTTAATGGATTTCTGTGCACCAAATAACTTCTGTCTGTGTGCCATTTTTATGAAGTCATGATAATATTGATGAAATAATAAAGCTTCACAATGGTACTAATGAAATTAGACATGTTGTGAAGAGTAGATGTAGTAATGCAGGAATCACTGAATAGAGGAATGGATGTACAGGAGACTGTATGGATTCCCAGATTAGGAGGTGGTATCCCTTAAAATATCAGTTGCAGGAATAGTAGAAACTTTTAATATTAATTTATTAACCGTGACTGGAGATTGGAAATAGGATAGATAGACTTTAATAATATCAAGCAGATCTTCACTATATGGAATATTAATATGATTCTAAACATGCTAAACTGTAGGTTAGTGAGAGTGCGTGAATGTAGTATCCTCCCAGATTTATACATTCTCAGTTTATTCTGCAAGACAGTTCAAAAGCTTTCACTTTTAGTTAATGGCAACATGTACGTTTGGACCAAGAACTGTAATTAATAGTAACTGTGGTTAATTTAAAACAAACCATTAACTGATTAATGTTAATCACACTTAGTGGCTTCAAAAACACAAGGCACAATTAATTAAAAGCAGAAACAAACAACTCTTCAGCCATGTGGGAATAGAGTCAGCTCAATTGCAGTTTAGTGCAATGCCTGAATGTGGACAGTTTGGAAAAGGAATGTTTGTCTCAATTGTCTCCATCCCTCAAAGTTGTAATATGTTTCAGATTCTCTTACATGATTGTCCAGGTTGCTTAAAAGAACTGTGAATAAAAGATCATTACTTAATTAATTCTGATGACATCAACTAACATAGAGGTCACCAACCTTTTCATGCTGGTAGCCTGGAGGGAAAGGGAGCAGCTGGGAAATTTGTGTATGTGTGCACATGCGCGAACGGGGCCATGAGCACCTCCACGGCGGTAGCAGCCATTTGTGCATGCGCGCAGGGGCTAGTCTCCACTGCTAGCACCCGCGTGCATGCGCAAACAGGCCACGCAGCCCGCATGGGGCTAGTGGCCCCATTTGCGCATGCATGCATGAGCTAGCTGCCACTGGTAGCACCCGCACGTATACACAAATGGGCCGCGCAACCTACATAGCACTAGCAGCTCAATTTGCGCAGGCGCTATCCACCCCCGCTAGCAACCGCATGCAGGTGCAAACAGGCTGCACAACCCCCATGCATGCTAATGGCCCCATTTGCGCAGGCATTAGCCACCGCTAGCCCAACACGCATGCACAAACGGGTCCCCGGGTGCTAGCGCAATTGGGTTGAGTGTGCATAGCCTGTCCTGCAGGCTGGTGGCCAGTAGGCCACAGTCTGGAAGTGGGCTGCGGCCCATTGGTTGGGGACCCATAATCTAACAATCAGTGAAACAGCATACTAAGTTTTATGAAAGTAAATTTTCTTGAAGTAAGGAATGGTTTCTTTGTTAAATTATTCCATCAGGATTTAACATCTACCTTTTTAAAACTCTGTTTTATAGGAATTTGAGCAACAATAGAATAACCACTCTGGAAGCAGGCTGTTTTGATAACCTGTCCAATTCCTTAATAGTTCTAAAACTGAACAGAAACAGAATAAGCATGATTCCGCCGAAGACTTTCAAGCTACCTTATGTGCAGTTCTTGTAAGTGATTATACACTGTCAATTTGAAGCCCATATATGGAGCATGTTAACGAATGTCATAAATTCATGCCAGAGAAGTAATTGATTTTTAAAATGTTTTTAATGTATGCGTCTAATAAAAGAATAAGTGTATTGGATAAATGTCAAGTGGAAAGTTTCAAAGCTGCCATTCCTAGTTTACATGCTAAAAGTTATCTTTTCAGCTCTCAGCTTCATTACATGGGGATACAGATCTGGTATCAAGTTTCATTTGCTTCACTGACATTTTTTCTTTCTTTCTGAAGAATTTCTAATGGTAGGCCATTTACACTATTGAATCTCTGCTCAGTGCAGGAATTCAAAGCAACAATAGCTCCCAACATACCATAATTCTGAATTCTGAGCAGGGGATTGAATTATAGGTAGTGCTTGACATATGATTGTAATAGAGCCTGCCCATTACACTCTTAAGTAGTGATGGTCATAAATCAGTCATCCACATGACTGACCTGATCAGCTCATTAAGTGAACCAATGGCTCACTCTGGGCAGGGTTTTGGCAAAACTATCATAAAACATGGGCATGTAACTGTGATAGCTGTAAATGCAGGCCGGTTGACCATTAGAACTTCAGAATCAAGTTTTAAGTACCCCAAGAGGAGGTCTGGCATAACTGGTTATAAGTTGAGATTGCCTAAAGATGGTGCCTTCCACGCCTTATACTTTATTATTTTGTTGGAATAAAGTTCACATTGTACTATAAATATATTACTCTTCAAATAAAATAATTGTTAATATATGAGGGAAAGAAATCTTTATCCTCTGCTGAAGTCCTGGTATAAAGAGTACCAACTAAACTCTTTGTTCAGAGTGGAAATATTGGTCATCTGAGGGTTTATGTATTTAAATATATGTTAGTACTAGGTATGGCTTTGACCATTTAGTTTTTGTTTTTTTGATGGTTAAATTAAGTTCAGTTTTTGTTTTTTTGATGGTTAAATTACATCAAAGTCTTACATCAAAGTCTTTGTAATGTTTTTTTATTAGAATAGCAACCATAGAAAAAGTTATATTTGTGCTTGATTTCTGTTACCTTATATTTAAAATTTTCAGGGAACTTAAAAGAAACCGAATTAAGGTAATAGAAAGCCTTACCTTCCAAGGCTTGGACTCATTGAAATCATTAAAAATGCAACGCAATGGAATTAGTAATCTGATGGATGGTGCCTTTTTTGGACTGAATAATATGGAAGAATTGTGAGTATATTATATAACCTCTTCATTAAAAATCTTAGAGTTGATTAGCTGAAAAAGCTGATTAGGTTTAATGATAGATGTATTGATTTACAAATTATATTCAATCATAATTTTAATATAATTTTTAATATTCCATAGTACACTTCAGAAAACAATGGCAGATAACAACTGACAACAATAATATTAAAAAATGAATGAATATAGAATTGAATGTATTTTGCTTTGTACTTAAACATTTCCTTTCTTTGCCTTTAAATTCTCATGGCTTCTTTTTTTTATAAATATTTTATTAATTTTCTATTTTTGTAATCAAGTGCCTAATAGACAACGTGATGACTGAGTCCATTAGTGATTCCGTGGTACATGTAAGCTTCTTCAAACTAAATCCAATATTACACCCTCTAGTACATCCTCTCTTCTTCTGGTAGTAGACATTTTTCACACTAAGCAAATAGAATTCTTATTGTTGTTAGTAAATATACAATTGCCTGTCAACATTTGTTACATTTTTCTAATAGTGTCAATAATATCAGTTTAGAATATCTTTTATAACCAAAGCATATCTTAATTGCATTTGCACTCAATATCCATTTATTCAGTCCATATCCTATTTTTGCTTTTCTCAATTTTAATTTCCCATCCATGTTCGAAATATTCCAATCATTTATAATTTCAGAACAAGTTATATTTGGGTAAAGTTTCCCTTATTCAAAGTTCTTAGCATATTCTTATTTCCCTTTTCATGCCAAGATATGATATTCTGATTACAAATCCTGTCTGTCTAGTTATAATAATACTACTATTTCTAGCAATCTATTCTTAACTATATTCAAACATCTAATTGGTAATATAACATCCCCTCTAATAGGTCAAAGCTTCTATTTCCTTCAGTCTTACTCTAGCTTTCTTTCTTTGCCAACTAACTTTCCAAGTCAGTGCATTTGGATTATCAAATAATTCTTCCTCTATTTTTATGTATATTATTTGAAACAAGAGAAACAATTTAGTTAGAGTATTTTTGGAAGAACTAGCCCATTTATATTCATTAAACAGGCTCCCTCCTTCTCCAGTTAAGGGCTTTATCTTCCATTCTATCAGCTCTCCTTCCTTATCCTCCAGTATGTTCTTGAACCTTGGTTTGTAAAATGTCTTTTCCATTTCGAATATTATCGTTGTGTTTTCTAAGTCTTCATTTATCTGAGTCTGGTCGTTAGTTTCTTTCTTTAGATCCTCAATGTTTGTGTCAGCATTCTATAGTTTTCCTTCTATTTTCTGGATTGCTGGTTCCTTCTCTGTAGTTATTTTCTGAATTTGTAGATTTAAATTAGAAAATTGTTCTTTTTTCTCCTTTGGGTTATTTTTAATCTCATCATGAGCTAAAGCAATTGTTTCTTGTATTAATTTCAACATAGAGAGAATTTCTTTCTGTGGTTCATCAGTATAAATTTATCCAACCAACTAGCCGTTCTTAAACCTCCCCTAAGCAGAAATAAGTAAAATTCAAATTTTTCTGTCCAATGAGAAATATATCCTTCCTGTTCAGGGAGAAAAAAGAACCATTAAAGATTGTTTAACAATCAAGATTTATAATCCAAAGTGTTCCATCATATCAGGCAATAGTGTATGTTTCTTCTACAGGAAAATAGTTCCACAATACAGTTCTTAAAGTCAGTATTTGTGTTCATAATTCAGACAGGCCAATTTTAGAGTAATATTATCGTCTCTACCACACAGATAAGCAGCCCCCAAGTCTGTTCCTTTTTCTCAGCTGCAATTCTCAAAAGTAAAAGCTTCCAAGGCCAGCCAAAGTCTTATCTAACTCTGGACTTCGAGCCAGGTTTCTTTTAGGCATAAATAAGTTGTAATGCTATAATTCACCACTAGATGTCATCAACTCCGTTTTTCAGTTTTTAAATCCAAAGCTTATAATATATATGTATATATATATTCCAAATTGGTCTTGTAGACTTCTCCTTTTTCCCCAAGTAATTAATTTGCCGCTTTCCTGAGGGAATGGGGTAGAATTTTCCTTTCCTTCCTCGGGGGGAGTGCTTTGGGCAGATTTTCAGGAAGAGGTCTTAAAGTCATAAAGAGAGGCTTAGGTCTCACCCAGTTTCATCCACATTTCTGTAAGATTGCTTGATAGTGCTTGTTGTCTTCCGTTGACAGAAGCTTCTGACTGGCTAAGCGAATGTAGCCAGTCTTTCCCCAGCCAGTTTGGAGGGCTTCCTCAGATCAAACGGGAGGGCTGCCATTCCCCTGCAATCAACGAGGGTCCCCTCGTTGCTTGCCGCCTCTACAAGGTGACTTTCGACACTTTCCAGGTCCCCCAGTGGGGCGAAATCAAACGCGAAAGACGGAGCCCCGTCTTTCTGCGTCTGCTTTGCCACGATGTCAAAACCGGAAGCCCTCTTGGCTTCTATGTTGAGGACTTGTAGGTACAATAGTATTTAACAATAGCTTTGGATTTCTACTAGCAAATTGCTATATATGGTTTGCATTTAAATACATACTTTTAAATACATAATTTAAAGCATACATGACATTTTCTTTTGATTCTGTAGAGAGTTGGAACAGAATAATCTGACAGAAATAAATAAGGGATGGCTATATGGCTTGAAGGCACTGCAAAAGCTCTATGTCAGTCAGAATGCCATTAATAGGATTGGACCTGATGCATGGGAATTCTGCCAAAGTCTTTCTGAACTGTAAGTACTTATCTTTGTTTTATTGAGGTAAATATAGTGGAATAAATTGCTATCTCAGTTGGGAATGTTTCTTAATATACCTTACAAAAATGGATTTGTCTCCTCAAATCAAATTGATTAGTGGTGTCACAACATTTCAACAATCTTGTTACTTACATTTTTCTCTTTGTTGTGCCTTTCATTTCAGAGATCTGTCATACAATCAACTGACTCGCCTAGATGAATTTGCTTTTATTGGAGTGAATGTATTGGAAAAATTAAATCTGAGTGACAGTAGACTCAGTTACATTGCTGATGGAGTTTTTAAAGGACTCTCATACCTACAGACTTTGTAAGTGTATATAATTTGAGGGAAAATAACATTTATCAGAAGAAAGTTAGCAGGAATAAAACTTAAGCACTCTCAGCAGGGTGTTAATAAAGCTTACAAAAGGAGATGTGGGTCCCCTTTCTGATGATTGACCTTAGATTATCCATATGCATTACAAAAGGCAAAATATGAGAGGTTTATTTTATCAAAGAGCTTGCTCAGGTTTTTCAGTACTTCTAGGTGCTTTTTAAAAGATTCAGCATTTAAATGGATCTTGTGTATAATGTAACGGATGTTACATTGAACAATTCTTATGGAGTCATTGATAGGTGTTACTTTACCTTACCTAACCATCTGTCTTCATGAACTCCTAAGCAAGCCTTTTTTTTCAGGCTGAGTTCTTTCTATGCTAGGATAGGAGGCTGAAGTATAGGTAGCTACATATTAAAAATATATAATAGTGCACAAACCTAGCATCTGAACATATGCAAAATACTTTTCCCTTTCAGTCCAGCGAAGAGCAACCTGTCCTTCATAAAAATCAGTTAAATGGGAAAATGGTATTTTTCCTCAGGAATTTCCAGCATTTCTCTTTCTGGAAATTAAGCATTACTCATTTCCCCAGTGAACTCTACTGTAGCATACAAGCATCAGTTTTCAAAAGGATAGTACACACAATCTTTCAATTTTTCCCCCATTGAAATCTACTCAAGGCTTTTTGTCTTTTCTGTAACATTAATCCACATACCCCCCAGTTATTTTTGTCAAATGGTTCTTTATTGCTTCTTTTCTTTCTGATGCAAAAACAGCACAGTCAATTTTAAATGGTTCTGAGATGGAAAAAGCCTCCAGAGATGTGTAAAATGTTTGAAATTCTTCTGAATGTATAAAACATAAGGAACATGGTTAACCTTCATATTATTATCCTTAGAAATATTTTAAAAGACGTACTTGGAAAGAGTGTATTCTTGGGTATAGAGATGGAAACTGCACAACAAAGTGTAAATGAGATTGAGTTGGGGTAACAGATTTTTTTCAGGGAGAATAACTAAAATATAACATGAGGAAATAGAAAGCGATGGAACTATCCTGTCACTCCCAGCTATCATTAAGTATTATTGGGGAAGAAAAGAGAATAATCTGTTGCCCAAATAGTTAACAGCCTACAGAAGACTTGCATAATCAGTCACATTGTTTTAAATTCAATGCAGCCTTTTAAAGGGATTAGTTAAAGCTAATATTTTAAACGTGGAGTAGCATGAAACAAAAGAACAGCAGATTAATTAGTGAATTTTGTTGGAATCTTGAGAAACATCAAGCTGCTGAGAGGCTAGTTTTTTGGTTCAGGGTCATTGGATGTTTACAGACAATGGTCTGAGAGTGATTAACAGGACTCCAAGTATTTATGCCTAACTGGGCATGAAAAGTAAATGCCTATTGGCCCACCCAGTAAGGACCTACTCAAATGAACTTGTTCTAGTTATATATGACATCGGAATGTGTCAACTTCAACAGCCGGAAAAGTTGTCCTTTAATAGATCTTTTCCTGTGTCTGTGGCTTTGCATTGTAAACTAACTTACTGCCCTGGTTTCAGGCTGGAATATAGAATATGTGTTGCATATGGTATAGTGTTTTTTGCCTGAGCAGGGGGTTGGACTAGATGACCTCCAAGATCCATCATTATCATCATCATCATCATTATCAAAGTGCAGCATAGCATTTATTTTCCTATACAAGCTTTCTGTTAAGTTATAAAGGGTAGGGGAGAGATTTACTGTGAAACTGCTTTTATTAAGGAACTGGTTAACCATTTATATATATAGTTAATAAATTAATTCCTGAAAATAATAAACATCTTAAATATTCTCTCATTTTGCAGCATGAATACAACATCAGGGAGGTTATATTGATGGTGCAAAATGTTGGAACATTATACAGATAATCCTTGACTTACAACAGTTCTCTTAGTGACTGTTTGAAGTTACAAGGGGACTGAAAAAAGTGACTTATAACCATTTTTCACAGTTATGACTGTTGCAGCATCCCCATGGTCATGTGATTTACATTCAGATGCTTGACAGCTGACTCACATTTATGATAGTTGCAGTGTCCCTGGGCCGTGTGATCACCTTTTGTGATTTTCTGACAAGCAAAATCAATGGGGTAACCAAATTCACTTAACAACTGTGTTATTAATTTTTAGCAATTGCAGTAATTCACTTAAAGGTGGCAAGAAAAGTTGTAAAATGGGTCAAAACTCACTTAACAAATTTCTCACTTAGCAACATAAATTTTGGGCTCGATTGTGGTTGTAAGTTGAGGACTACCTGTACCAAATGATAGAAACAGAGTATTTTAAAAAGTTGTGTTGTGTTGATTTTTTTGTACATTATCATTGATAAACTATTGGCTAAGTTTCTGAATTCACTAAACTGAGAAGTAAAAAGTTGTTATAAATTTATCATTTGTCCTTAGCATTGCTAAGTTTATTAGATTTCAGCAAAGCATCCTCTTTTCCTCTTAGGACAGGCATGTCAAACTGCCGGCCCGCGGGCCGGATGTGTCACACTGAAACCACGCCCACCCCATTGCCTGCAATGGGGAAAAAGTCGCAATACGTCGCGCAACGTTGTGACATCGCGAGTTTGACATGCCTGTCTTAGGAGTTCACTAAATTGATTTTAACAGCTTTCTGTTCAATACTTTAGAAAGGTGTAGAGCATAAAGGGATAAATGAAAGTCAAATTGGCATATAACAGAATTTGTGAATAAAACCACCCACAAGTGTCTCTGAAAATCTTTTTTTTCTGGATAGCAATTGTTCAATCAACCTATATCTTATCTATTACTATGCTAATCTTATAAGCTTCTTGCTTCATTAACACAAAAGAATTTACAACAATGGTACAACATTAATTCAACTGAAGAGGCTCACCAGTTGGTGGTAAATGACATACTAAAGCCATTAAAGACTAATAGATAGTGCTCAGCTGGAATAACAGTGCTGCTTGGTTTTAGCTCTAGTGATTTTTCCATAATTCCACTTCCCTTGGGGTTATGTTCATGTATTTATTCTCCAGTCATATTCTTTTAACCAAGTTATATCTCATTAGGCCAGTATTTATACTAACGAAGTGTGAACATCTGTATGAGGATAATTTATTGCAAAACTAAACCTTAAAAATGGCAAGATCTGAAAGGGAGAGGAGAAATTGGGGTTGGAAGAATTTGTTTGGTTTTTTGGCTTGGTCAAATATTTATTAGGAATGTATATTTATATTTTTAGAGATCTACGGAATAATGAGATTTCCTGGGCCATAGAAGATGCAAATGAAGCATTTACAGGACTTGAGAGACTCAATAAACTGTAAGTTTTAAAAGTTGCAGAATTGATTGACTTAAAAGTAAAATCTTCAGAGTATGTGACAGTTTGTTTGATTGACATTTTTAGAAACCTTTCACATCATTTAAGACTCAGAACTGATATTAAGAGTATTGAAAAAAGAATAGTTGAGCATGTCAGGTCTTATAAATGTGATACAAAAACATTCTCATCTCAGTTTATTAAAAATAGGATCCTAAAAACTTATGCCTTCAAGAAGGCAGGACTTTATTTATAACATACAGATCGACGACATTAGCAAGTATTGCGGACCCAATTGGCAAAAGAAAGCTTAGGACCCTATTGGTTGGAAACATGCGGAAGTGGATAGACAATGGCTAAAATGGTGAAGATGACGACATAGCCAAAATGTGATTGTAAACTGTGGTATATCTTGGCATACTATGTGGTCATAGCTATGGTTTATTGAGTAAATCATAGGTAAATATGTCCCTTTAAAAATCCAAAGTGCTCCTAGAGGCAATATTGTAAGCAAGGGAAGGAATCATTGCTTGTTAAATCAGATTCTGTTCCATTCCTCCTGTTTAAATATTCTTCTGTGGATTAGTTAGAGAAATGTTTATGGAGATTCTCAGTCATCCAGATCATGGTTGTCCCAAAGGTGCTTTTTCACGAGGTAACTGAACTTTCTTGTTTTTGTTTGAAGACATTTTGGTTCTTATCCAAGAGATCTCCATGGATGAGAAGCGAAACATCTTCAAATAAAAACAAAGTCCAATTGCCTCTTGAAAAAGCACCTTTGGGATATTAGTTAGAGAAGTGTTTCTCATGTGCTGACTAGGGAATTCTGGGAGTTGAAGTCCACAGAGCTTAGAGTTGTCAAGTTGCCACAGGTGGGAAATACTGAGTTAGGGAGGCTAGAGCAAAGCAATACATTCAAAAAAAAAGTAAGCCAGAAATAAAAATTAAATGTGTTCCATGCACACATTATACTCAGCTGTGCTTGGTAACTACAAACCATAATATATTTTTAACCATGTTTATTGCTGTAAAATTGTTTTATTTACTGTATCCATTTACTGTGTCCATTCATATATAATAGGATAATAAAAGTAAATTACATTATGGTTTAGCATTACATGAAAGCTTACCCTGGGAAAGCTACAGTGAGGGGAAAAATTATTTGATCCTCTGCTGATTTTGTACGTTTGCCCACTGAAAAATGATCAGTCTATAATTGTAATTGTAGGTTTATTTTAATAGTAAAAGACAGAATAACAACAAAAAAAATCCAGAAAAACGCATTTCAAAAAAGTTATAAATTGATTTGCATTATAAAGAGTGAAATAAGTATTTGACCCCCTCGCAAAACATGACTTAGTAGTTGGTGGCAAAACCCTTGTTGGCAATCAGAAGTGAAACGTTTCTTGTAATTGGCCACCAGGTTTGCACACATCTCAGGAGAGATTTTGTCCCACTCCTCTTTGCAGAGCCTCTCCAAGTCATTAAGATTTCGAGGCTGACTTTGGCAGCTCAAACCTTCAGCTCCCGCCACAGATTTTCTATGGGATTAAGATCTGGAGACTGGCTAGGCCACTCCAGGATCTTAATGTGCTTCTTCTTGATCCACTCCTTTATTGCCTTGGCCGTGTGCTTTGGGTCATTGCCATGCTGGAATACCCATCCACGACCCATTTTCAATGCCCTGGCTGAGGGAAGAAGGTTCTCACCCAAGATTTGATGGTACATGGCTCTATCCATCATCGCTTTGATGCGGTGAAATTCTCCTGTCCCCTTAGCAGAAAAACACCCCCAAAGCATGTTTCCACCTCCATGTTTGATGGTGGGGATGGTGTTCCTGGGGTCATAGGCAGCATTCCTCCTCCTCCAAGCACGGCGAGTTGAGTTAATGCCAAATAGCTCAATTTTGGTCTCATCTGACCACAACACTTTCACCCAGTTCTCCTCTGAATCATTCAGATGTTCATCAGCAAATGTCAGACGGGCCTGTACATCTGCTTTCTTGAGCAGGGGAACTTTGCAGGGGCTGTAGGATTTCAGTCCTTCACAGTGTAGTGTGTTACCAATTGTTTTCTTGGTGACTATGGTCCCAGCTGCCTTGAGATCAATGACAAGATCCTCCCATGTAGTTCTGGGCTGATTCCTCACCATTCTCATGATCACTGAAACTCCACGAGGTAAGATCTTGCATGAGATCCCAGATCGAGGAAGATTGACAGTTATTTTGTGTTTCTTCCATTTGCGAATAATCGCACCAACTGTTGTCATCTTCTCACCAAGCTGCTTGGCGATAGTCTTGTAGCCCATTCCAGTCTTGTGTAAGTCTACAGTCTTGTCCCTGACATCCTTGGACAGCTCTTTGGTCTTGGACATTATGGAGAGTTTGGAATCTGATTGATTGATTGCTTCTGTAGATAGCTTTCTTTTATACAGGTAACAAGCTGAGATTAGGAGCACTCAGCTCGTTACCTGTATAAAAGTTACATGGGAGCCAAAAATCTTGCTGATTGATAGGGGATCAAATATTTATTTCACTCATTAAAATGCAAATCAATTTATAACTTTTTTGAAATGCGTTTTTCTGGATTTTTTTGTTATTCTGTCTCTCACTGTTAAAATAAACCTACCATTACAATTATAGACTGATCATTTCTTTGTCAGTGGGCAAACGTACAAAATCATTAGGAGATCAAATAATTTCCCCCCCTTGCTATATAGAAGTCTGTCCAAGGAAATTTATAGCAGGACTGCAAGTATATTTTTTTTAAAAAAATAAAACTTTTTGTAGCCTTGTGTATACCGATTATTTTTTTATTGACCCTCACATTATAAAGGAAAAAAGTTTTAGTGCGGCTTCATTGAATCAGTTATCATAAGTAGTGTTATATAGTTGCTATCTAGTAAGAATGTATTTTGGAGAGCAGTTACTTGTTGGGATTTGTTGCTTTATTAAGTATTTTCTTAAAATCAGCCATATACCTTGTATGCAGTCACAAAAGAGCAATATCTGCTCTGGGACACATGCAGAGTGAGATTCCCACCCCGCCGCCCCAGACCCTTCCTCTCAATTGGAGAAAGAAAAGGTTCTTTTACAACAAAGGTAGAAACGGATCCCAGGTTAGGAAAAGGAGAGAAAAAATACTGTTCTCTTGAGTCTCCAATTAAAGTTTAGAATCTACAAGAAGCTAAAAAAGTGCCAGAGAACAAACAGAGAACTTCCGCCTCAATAATCTCTTTGTCTCTAATGTATACCTAACAAGTCGAAATAAAAACTGTAAGAATTTTAACTTTATTTTTTTCTGTGTGGTATTACATAGGCCTTATTGTTTGTGTACAGGTTGGGTATTTTGTGTAACCATATAGTTATATTCCTTTTTTTCTTTACCAACTTGTGAGATGAAATCTAATGTAGTAGCAATCTCTCTTCTAGATCCTGTCACAACTTGCTAATTGTAGCAGACTGGCACCATCTTGTGGTCTACCTAAAACATTGCCTGTGTTTTTGTAAATTATTTTTTTTATTAAAATAAATTAGTATTCATATACTTTCCACTTTATTTTTTGTGATACTTGTTACCTCAGCTATGTTGCTACAAAAGGCAGAGAACATAAGTTATCAAAGGCCTTAGGTTTGTTTGTTTTTTTACGCCAATCAATATTTGTGTTGCTTCATATAAATATTTTTTTGGCTATTTGTTTTTTCAAAGGATTCTTCAAGGAAACCAAATTAAGTCAATTACAAAGAAAGCACTTTCTGATCTTCAGGCCCTGGAATATCTGTAAGTATATCTTATACTGTTTAGGGGGGGGGGGGTGTTGTTTTTCTGTAGAACATATCCCAGTTTTAAAAATTCAATCATGAATACATGGTTCTTGTTTAATTTTGTAGAGATCTGACCAACAATGCTATAGTATCTATTCAAGAAGGTGGTTTTTCTCAGCCTCTTCTTAAAGAATTGTAAGTATTTAATCTTGCAAAATGTTAAATTCAATCAATATTTATAAATTAGCTGCACTGAAAAGAATTTCTATCTGTAACACACTTTTTAATCGATATGGATTTTTTTTCTGATTAAAGCAATAATTTGATTAGTTAAACTAGTTTTGAATTATCTTCCCTGTGACAGAGGTCAGAAAATCTTTGCTCACAACTATCTTTGAAGTGGTTTCTCTGAATTATTTACTTTAAAAAAAAAAAAAAATACTTCAGAGGCAAAACTTATTTAAGTTAGGCAATAAATACAAAAATTCTGAAAAGTAAAATGCAGAGTGCATTAAACATTTCAGATAACATATATAATAACTGTTGAAGAATAAAAGCAGATAAAGACCACCAGCATCAAGACATCAAAGAATCCAATGAATTGTTTCACCAGCTATATACAAGATTGTGTTTAAGAAAAGATCTATACAGTATATATCCAGAATTCTCTCTCTTTCATTATACTTTGTTGGATGATGTTTTTTAAGTTAGTTGGTTGATAGGAATGTAAAATATTAAAGGTTAACATCTACAATACATTTTAGTAACATCAAGCAGATAATACTGAAATGTTAATGAAGATTTTCAAACATTTTAAACAGGAATAAGCAGGAAAAACAATCATGCCCTTTGACTATAAGCAAGCTGTTATTTCTTTGCCTTCCAGCTTACAGCATTTTTCCTTGTGCCTTATGTTTTCAGGTTGTTGAATACTAGCAGCTTATTGTGTGACTGCCAGTTGAAATGGTTCCCACACTGGCTTTTCCACAGCCATTTGCAGGACGCTGTCAATGTTGTTTGTGCTCATCCTGAACGGCTAGCTGGAAGGAGCATTCTCAGTGTGAACACTGAAGACTTTGTTTGTGGTTTGTGTTCTCTTACCTTTTTAAAAATATATATATATATCATTTTATAATTTATTTATTTATCATTTTATAATTTATTTATTTATTTATTAAATTTATATACCGCCCTATCTCCCTTACAGGACTCAGGGCGGTGAACAGGCGATACTAAAAACCACAATAATAAATAAATAGTTTCTGTTCTAAAATCAAATTAAATAACAGGCCTGTTCTAAAAACACCCCATACAAAAACCCCCACTAAAACATAATCAAACTACGCCAGGCCGGCCGCACGGAATAGATGGGCCTTCAGGGCTCGGCGAAAAAGGCGCAGGTCCG